>NC_092165.1:8761063-8949869 GCF_045791955.1 Oncorhynchus clarkii lewisi
TTAGGTGTTGTGTCATGGCAATCTGACGGAGAACGTCTTGCCATCTGAAGGGGGCACCCAGAGCCTCGTGATCTCAGCCAGACGTTTTATGTTGGTGTGACTGTGTTTGTGTGTGTGTCTGTGTGTGTGTGTGTGTGTGTTTGTGCTTATAAGACTGTAACAAAGATGTGAGATCTGACAGTGCTCTAGCTACTGCTTTCTCACCCAGACACCGCCTGCCTTGTGGCAAACTTTGATAATGCTCTTTATTGTGGATTACGAAAGGTCTGAGAAACAAAACGATTATTTCTGAAAGACAAGGGAGGAGAAGCATTTATGAATGCCACGGTCCTGTAGATCGTGATCAAAAGAACCAGAACAAGCACTCTGTTAGAAGACCAGACATGATAACATAACAGACATGTTGTTGTCAACTGTAGCTAACAGCTAATGTAGCATTCTGAGATCTAAAGGTAATGGTTGGTTTTGTGTCTTGTCTTTGTTGTCTTTGTTGAGGCGTTGTCATGGCCACGACTAAAGCACAATTCAGAGTCCATTCATTTGAATGTGGTGACGGTTGGAAGAAATTGTCTGAGCCACACGCTGAGAATACGAAAAGTGTGAAAGACTCCGGTCCAATATTCTAGAACACTGCTGTACGTAGGAGTACACGTTTTGGACTCTGATAAGCACTCTGGGCCTACCTTGTTTTACCTATTGAAGGAAACATGGCCAAAGTGAAACTTCCTGTATGACTATATCAAAGCTCCTATATGGGTTAGGACACCTACAATGTCCATGCAGTGCAATGGGTGTACAATCATTAACGGATTTCAACCCATTTTGTGATCCTATTGTGAAGATATAGGCTCAGACTTGATACAGTGACTTAAAATCTTGAGCAAATCCCATACTGTTTGTTATGGGTCGTGGTTGTCAACACGACATAATGGAAGGAAATGTTATCCAGGTGTGTTGTGCTAAATATGTTGATGGATGTGTCAAGGTTTGAGCTGATTCTCATCTAAAATGGCAGAGATTGATCCTTCAAGCCACCTGAAAAATGGCACCTTTAAACAACCACCCCCTCTCTCAATTCCATTCAGTAGACTTTATTAACATGGCAAGTTAAATGACTTACATTATCAAAGTCGACATATAACAAAACATGGTGGGACCAACAGCAATAAGGCATCAATACTAATAGTAGTAGTGGAAATGGGATTACTATCAACAGCAACTACAACAGCAACATTAATGAGAATGACTATACATTAAAGCAATAGCAGTAGACCAGTCTCAACCTGACTGAGAAGACACATGACGTGGTATGAAAGACAAAACAAAACCTAAAAGAGAAATATTATGGACATTACATTGCATTTTTCACTGGCTGTCCCTCAGGTTGTGGCAGGAGGACACATATTTGCACATTTAGGCTTTTCACCCAATAAATATAGTTTTTATAGTTTCAAATTCTTTGTACTGAATGATAATTTGGGGAAATATAGGTTATCTTAGGTCTGAGTATTTATCACAGTGTAATAGGAAATGCAACTCTCTCTCTACCTCTCCCCTGGAGCAGAGTAGGCAGCCTGTCCGGTGTCTATAGCCAGACTGTGATCACTGAGTCTGTACCTAGTCAGTGTTTTCCTCAGCTTTTGATCAGTCACTGTAGTCAGATAGTCTGCCACCATGTATTGTCTGTTTAGAGCCAAATATAATTCAAGTTGACTTTTTTGTGGTGTCTTTCCAATAGGTGATATATGCATTGTGATGATTTGTTTGGGCCAGATTTTCTGTTTGCTGTCCTGATGCTCTATTGGGTTGGTTTGGGTTAGTGAACTGAGCCTCAGAAGCAGCTGGCTGAGGGGACACTTCTCTCGTTTCTCTTGACAGAGTAGGACTGTGTGATTAAAGGTTTCAGGGTCACTTGTTTTTTGATGGTTGTCAAATTGCATGGCTATTTTTCCTATTTGAATAAGGAGGCGGTATTGGCCCAATTCTGCTCTACATATGTTATTTGAAGTTTTTCTTTGCGCTTACAATAAACTATTGCCAGACTCTGCATGCAGTATTTCGATTGGATGTTTGTCCCATTTGGTATATTCATTAGTAGAGAGTGGACCCCATACTTTGCTGCCATATAGAGCAATTGGTTCCATAACTGATCATTTTTTTTTTTGCCAGATTCTAATTGGAATTTAGATTTTAATATTCCTTTTAATGGCATAGAATACTCTTCTTGCTTTGTCTCTCAGCTCGTTCACAAACATGTGAAAGCTACCTGTGTGCTGATTTTTAGTCCTAGATACGTGTAGTTTTAGTTGTGTTCTAATAGAACTGTGTCCAAATAGATTTTACATTTGTCTTCCTGATTTCCAGACCTATTTTGGAAAATCATTATATTCAGGTGTTTTAGGTTAACGGTCAGAGCCCAGGTCTGACAGAACCTGTGCAGATGATCTAGACGCTGCTATAACCCCTCCTTAGTGGAAAGACAGCAGCACCAGGTCATCTGCGTACAGCAGACACTTGATTTCAGTGTTGTGTAAGGTGAGACCAGGTGCTGCAGATTCTTCTAATGTGTTTGCCAATTCATTAATGTAGATGTTAAATAGTGTTGGACTTACTGAGCAGCCCTGTTTCACTCCACGTCCCTGAGAGAAGAAGTCTGTTTGCTTTTTGTCAATTTTAACAGCACATTTGTTTTTAGTCTACATTGATTTAATAAAATCATATGTTTTCCCTCCAATATAATTTTCTATTGGTTCATAAAAAAAAGACCTTCGTGACAAATTGAATCAAATGCTTTTTTGAAGTCTACAAAACGTGAGTAGATGTTGCCATTGTTTTGGTTTACTTGTCAATTAGAGTGTGGAGGGTATAAATGTGGTCTGTTGTGCGGTAATTTGTTAAAAATCCAATCTGGCTTCTGCTCAGGACGTTGTGTTCATCAAGTAAATGATGTAGTCCGCTTTTCAGTATGATACTGCAGATAATTTTCCCCAAGTTGCTGTTAACTCAAATTCGTCTGTAATTATTTGGGTCATATTTGTCTCCATTTTTATAGATTGGTGTGATCAGTCCTTGGTTCCAAATATCATGGAAACTACATTATCCTCAGCCAATTTGAATTTGTGGTCTGTACATTTGATCAGCACCACAGGCCCTTTTGGTTAGAGTGTATAGTTTTTATAATAGTTTTTATCTATTTATCTATCTATCTATCTATCTATCTATCTATCTATCTATCTATCTATCTATCTATCTATCTATCTATCTATCTATCTATCTCTAACCATCTCATCTTTCTCCCTCCATCTCTCTCCCTCCCTCCCCCTCTTTCCATCTCCATTTCCATCTTCATCTCTCTCTCTCTCTCTCTCTCTCTCTCTCTCTCTCTCCATCTCTCTCTCTCTATCTCTAACCATCTCATCTCTCTCCCTCTATCTCTCTCCCTCCCTCTCTCTCTCTCCCCTCTCTCTTTCCATCTCCATTTCCATCTTCATCTCTCTATCTCTCTCCCTCCCTCTCTCTCCCTCCCTCTCTCTTTCTCCCTCTCTCTCCATCTCCATTTCCATCTTCATCTCTCGATCTCTAACCATCTCATCTCTCTCTAACCATCTCATCTCTCTCTCTCTCCACCTCTAACCATCTCAGCTCTCTCTCTCTCTCTCCTCTGACAGTGTGTGAGTGATACTTTGTTTCCTCTGTCAATAAGGCAGAATGATTCAGCCTGCTAGAGACCCCTATACCATACCCCCCCCCCCCCCCCCACACACACACACAGAGAGTATAGAGGAGGTAAAGCAGTCTGATGGATAGAGCACCTTTGAGTTATCTGTAGAAGATAAGAGAGGCCAGGAATAATACAACCGTGCTACACTCCTGTTGCACTCTGGGAAAGTGACATAACAAAACTGAAGCATTGGTCTGTTTGTCTAACCATGGAACAATAAAGTTGATGACAATTATTGCTAGTTATTATGCCACTATTTGGCCCTAAAAGCTGTGCAGTTGTTAATGGGTAGTGTTATGTTGACGATGGTGGGGAGGGTTGTTATATTGGTTGGTTATATTTATAACCCAAGCTCTATATATTTCTAGTAGCTATATAACCAGGGCTGGTCTATAGCTAGTCAGGGGGTGAATCCTTCTCTGTGTCAGTGTGGAGAATCTCATGGCGGGAGACGGCGGCTGTGTGTTTCCCCATCGCTAGGAGGCTTATCTTATCTTGAGACCCATAACTGTCATGAGGCAGCGCAGCATGCAGACACATGGCAGGGTACAGGGGCCATGCATCAGAAACTTAACCCACAGGGCGCTTATTTATAGGTCATTGGTATATTTTCCAATATATATACAGGACCAGTCAAAAGTTTGGACACAGGTTTTTCTTTATTTTTAATATTTTCTACATTGTAGAATCATTTATTTATTTCACATTTATTTAACTAGGCAGGCTAGTTGCAAAGCAGTGTGACACAAACAAAAACAGTTACACATGGAATAAACAAACATACTGTAACGGTTTTCTTGGGGTGAAGTAGAGGCGACTAAAACGCAGCGTGGTTGTTATTCATTGTTCTTTAATAAAGAAACTATACATGAATAAACTAACAAAACAACAAACGTGAGAAAACCTAAAACAGTCCTATCTGGTGCAAACACAGAGACAGGAACAATCACCCACAAAACCCAACACCAAACAGGCTACCTACAGTGCCTTGCGAAAGTATTCAGCCCCCTTGAACTTTGCGACCTTTTGCCACATTTCAGGCTTCAAACATAAAGATATAAAACTGTATTTTTTTGTGAAGAATCAACAACAAGTGGGACACAATCATGAAGTGGAACGACATTTATTGGATATTTCAAACTTTTTTAACAAATCAAAAACGGAAAAATTGGGCGTGCAAAATTATTCAGCCCCCTTAAGTTAATACTTTGTAGCGCCACCTTTTGCTGCGATTACAGCTGTAAGTCGCTTGGGGTATGTCTCTATCAGTTTTGCACATCGAGAGACTGACATTTTTTCCCATTCCTCCTTGCAAAACAGCTCGAGCTCAGTGAGGTTGGATGGAGAGCATTTGTGAACAGCAGTTTTCAGTTCTTTCCACAGATTATCGATTGGATTCAGGTCTGGACTTTGACTTGGCCATTCTAACACCTGGATATGTTTATTTTTGAACCATTCCATTGTAGATTTTGCTTTATGTTTTGGATCATTGTCTTGTTGGAAGACAAATCTCCGTCCCAGTCTCAGGTCTTTTGCAGACTCCATCAGGTTTTCTTCCAGAATGGTCCTGTATTTGGCTCCATCCATCTTCCCATCAATTTTAACCATCTTCCCTGTCCCTGCTGAAGAAAAGCAGGCCCAAACCATGATGCTGCCACCACCATGTTTGACAGTGGGGATGGTGTGTTCAGCTGTGTTGCTTTTACGCCAAACATAACGTTTTGCATTGTTGCCAAAAAGTTCAATTTTGGTTTCATCTGACCAGAGCACCTTCTTCCACATGTTTGGTGTGTCTCCCAGGTGGCTTGTGGCAAACTTTAAACAACGCTTTTTATGGATATCTTTAAGAAATGGCTTTCTTCTTGCCACTCTTCCATAAAGGCCAGATTTGTGCAATATACGAATGATTGTTGTGCTATGGACAGAGTCTCCCATCTCAGCTGTAGATCTCTGCAGTTCATCCAGAGTGATCATGGGCCTCTTGGCTGCATCTCTGATCAGTCTTCTCCTTGTATGAGCTGAAAGTTTAGAGGGACGGCCAGGTCTTGGTAGATTTGCAGTGGTCTGATACTCCTTCCATTTCAATATTATCGCTTGCACAGTGCTCCTTGGGATGTTTAAAGCTTGGGAAATCTTTTTTTATCCAAATCCGGCTTTAAACTTCTTTACAACAGTATCTCGGACCTGCCTGGTGTGTTCCTTGTTCTTCATGATGCTCTCTGCGCTTTTAACGGACCTCTGAGACTATCACAGTGCAGGTGCATTTATACGGAGACTTGATTACACACAGGTGGATTGTATTTATCATCATTAGTCATTTAGGTCAACATTGGATCATTCAGAGATCCTCACTGAACTTCTGGAGAGAGTTTGCTGCACTGAAAGTAAAGGGGCTGAATAATTTTGCACGCCCAATTTTTCAGTTTTTGATTTGTTAAAAAAGTTTGAAATATCCAATAAATGTCGTTCCACTTCATGATTGTGTCCCACTTGTTGTTGATTCTTCACAAAAAAATACAGTTTTATATCTTTATGTTTGAAGCCTGAAATGTGGCAAAAGGTCGCAAAGTTCAAGGGGGCCGAATACTTTCGCAAGGCACTGTAAATATGGTTCCCAATCAGAGACAATGACTAACACCTGCCTCTGATTGAGAACCATATCAGGCCAAACATAGAAATAGACAAACTAGACATGTAACATACAATGCCCACTCAGATCACACCCTGACCAAACAAAACAGAAACACACAAATCAAACTATGGTCAAGGTGTGACAGTACCCCCCCCCCCCCCCCCCCCCCCAAGGTGCGGACTCCGGCCGCAAAACCTGAACCTATTGGGGAGGGTCTGGGTGGGCATCTGTCCGCGGTGGCGGCTCTGGTGCTGGACATGGCCCCCACTTCACCATAGTCTTAGTCCACCACCTTGTCGTCTTCCGTGGCCTCCTAACCACGGTGACCCTACTAAATGACCACACTGGACACAGGGGCAGCTGCTCGGGACAGAGGGGCGGCTGCTTGGGACAGAGGGGCGGCTGCTCGGGACAGAGGGGCGGCTGCTCGGGACAGAGGGGCGGCTGCTCGGGACAGAGGGGCGGCTGCTCGGGACAGAGGGGCGGCTGCTCGGGACAGAGGGGCGGCTCTGGCGGCTCTGGGCTGAGGGGCGGCTCTGTCGGCTCTGGGCTGAGGGGCGGCTCTGTTGGCTCTGGGCTGAGGGGCGGCTCTGTCGGCTCTGGGCTGAGGGGCGGCTCTGGGCTGAGGGGCGGCTCTGGGCTGAGGGGCTCTGGCGGCTCTGGGCTGAGGGGCTCTGGCGGCCCCTGGCAGACTGGCGGCACTGGCGGCCCCTGGCAGACTGGCGGCCCCTGGCAGACTGGTGGCACTGGCGGCCCCTGGCAGACTGGCGGCACTGGCGGCGGCCCCTGGCTGACTGGCGGCACTGGCGGCGGCCCCTGGCTGACTGGCGGCACTGGCGGCGGCCCCTGGCTGACTGGCGGCACTGGCGGCTGCCCCTGGCTGACTGGCGGCACTGGCGGCCGCTGGGCAGACTGGCGGCCGCTGGGCAGACTGGCGGTGCTGGGCAGACTGGCGGCGCTGGGCAGACTGGCGGCGCTGGGCAGACTGGCGGCACTGGCGGCTGGAGAGGAGGAAGGCTCCGGCAGCGCTGGAGAGGCGGGAGCACCTGTAAGGATGAGCCGGAGAGACAGCCTGGTGCGGGGGGCTGCCACCGGAGGGCTGGTGCGTGGAGGTGGTGACGGATAGATCGGACCGTGCAGGCGCACTGGAGCTCTTGAGCACCGAGCCTGCCCAATCCTACCTGGTTGCATGCTCCCGGTCGCCCTGCCAGTGCGGCGAGGGTGAATAGCCCGCACTGGGCTATGCAGGCGAACCGGGGACACCATGCGCAAGGCTGGTGCCATGTAAGCCGGCCCAAGGAGACGCACTGGAGACCAGATGCGTAGAGCCGGCTTCATGGCACTTGGCTCGATGCCCACTCTAGCCCGGCCGATACGCAGAGCTGGAATGTACCGCACCGGGCTATGCACCCGCACTGGGGACACCGTGCGCTTCACAGCATAACACGGTGCCTGCCCGGTCTCTCCAGCCCCCCGGTAAGCACAGGAAGTTGGCGCAGGTCTCCTACCTGGCTTCGCCACACTTCCTGTGTGCCAACCCCAATAAATTTTTGGGGCTGACTCTCGGGCTTCCATCCACGCCGCCGTGCTGCCTCCTCATACCAGCGCCTCTCCGCCTTCGCCGCCTCCAGCTCTTCTTTGGGGCGGCGATATTCTCCAGGCTGTGCCCAGGGTCCTTTACCATCCAACTCATCCTCCCATGTCCAGTACTCCTCGCGCTGCTCCTGCTGCCGCTGCCTGTTACCACGCCGCTTGGTCCTGTTGTGGTGGGTGATTCTGTAACGGTTTTCTTGGGGTGAAGTAGAGGCGGACCAAAACGCAGCGTGGTTGTTATTCATTGTTCTTTAATAAAGAAACTATACATGAATAAACTAACAAAACAACAAACGTGAGAAAACCTAAACCAGTCCTATCTGGTGCAAACAGAGAGACAGGAACAATCACCCACAAAACCCAACACCAAACAGGCTACCTAAATATGGTTCCCAATCAGAGACAATGACTAACACCTGCCTCTGATTGAGAACCATATCAGGCCAAACATAGAAATAGACAAACTAGACATGTAACATACAATGCCCACTCAGATCACACCCCGACCAAACAAAACATAGAAACATACAAAGCAAACTATGGTCAGGGTGTGACATATACAGTCAATAACACAATAGAAAAATAAAAAGTATAGATACAATGTGTGCAAATGGGGTAAGATAAGGGAGGTAAGGCAATAAATAGGACGTAGTGGAGAAATAATTATAATTTAGCATTTAAACACTGGAGTGATAGATGTGCAGAAGATGAGTGTGCAAGTAGAGATACTGGGGTACAAAGAAGAAAGAAAAAAAACAATAACAGTATGGGGATGAGGTAATTGGATAGGCTGTTTACAGATGGGCTATAGTAGGATGGGCTATTTACAGATGGTGTCACGTTCTGACCTCTATTTCCTTTGTTTTTGTATTTATTTAGTATGGTCAGGGCGTGAGTTGGGTGGGCAGTCTATGTTCGTTTTTCTATGTTTTGGGTCAGTTCTATGTTTTCGGCCTAGTATGGTTCTCAATCAGAGGCAGGTGTCTTTAGTTGTCTCTGATTGAGAATCATACTTAGGTAGCCTGGGTTTCACTGTTTGTTTGTGGGTGATTGTTCCTGTCACTGTGTTTGGTGTCACGGGATAGGACTGTTTTGCGTTTTCACATTTCTTGTTTTTGTTAGTTTGTTCATGTGTAGCGATATATTAAAACATGAATAACCACCACGCTGCGCTTTGGTCCGCTTCTCTTCCTCCTACAGACGAACGCCGTTACAGAATCACCCACCACAACAGGACCAAGCGGTGTGGTAATGGGCAAAGGAGAAAGCAGCAGCAGGAGCAGCGCGAGGAGGATTGGACATGGGAGGACGAACTAGACGGTAAAGGACCTTGGGCTCAGCCAGGAGAGTATCGCCGCCCCAAGGAAGAACGGGAGGCGGCGAAAGCGGAGAGGCGCTGGTATGAGGAGGCAGCGCGGCGTCGTGGATGGAAGCCCGGGAGTCAGCCCCAAAAATTTCTTGGGGGGGGGCTAACAGGGAGTATGGCTACGCCAGGTAGGAGACCTGAGCCAACTTCCTGTGGTTACCGGGGGGCTAGAGAGACCGGGCAGGCACCGTGTTATGCTGTGGAGCGCACGGTGTCCCCAGTGCGGGTGCACAGCCCGGTGCGGTACATTCCAGATCCGCGTATCGGCCGGGCTAGAGTGGGCATCGAGCCAAGTGCCATGAAGCCGGCTCTACGCATCTGGTCTCCAGTGCGTCTCCTTGGGCCGGCTTACATGGCACCAGCCTTGCGCACGGTGTCCCCGGTTCGCCTGCATAGCCCAGTGCGGGCTATTCCACCTCGCCGCACTGGCAGGGCGACCGGGACCATTCAACCGGGTAAGGTTGGGCAGGCTCGGTGCTCAAGAGCTCCAGTGCGCCTGCACGGCCCGGTCTATCCGTCACCACCTCCACACCCCAGCCCTCCGGTGGCAGCTCCCCGTACCAGGCTGTCTCTCCGGCCCATCCGTCCAGAGCCTTCCTCCTCTCCAGCGCTGCCGGAGTCTCCCGCCTCTCCGGCGCTACCAGAGCCTTCCTCCTCTCCAGCGCTGCCGGAGTCTCCCGTCTGTCCGGCGCCTCTGCCGGAGCCTCCCGCCTGTCCGGCGCCTCTGCCGGAGCCTCCCGCCTGTCCGGCGCCTCTGCCGGAGCCTCCCGCCTGTCCGGCGCCTCTGCCGGAGCCTCCCGCCTGTCCGGCGCCTCTGCCGGAGCCTCCCGCCTGTCCGGCGCCTCTGCCGGAGCCTCCCGCCTGTCCGGCGCCTCTGCCGGAGCCTCCCGCCTGTCCGGCGCCTCTGCCGGAGCCTCCCGCCTGTCCGGCGCCTCTGCCGGAGCCTCCCGCCTGTCCGGCGCCTCTGCCGGAGCCTCCCGTCTGCCCAGCGCCGCCCGTCTGCCCAACGCCGCCAGCGCCGCCCGTCTGCCCAGCGCCGCCAGCGCCGCCCGTCTGCCCAACGCCGCCAGCGCCGCCCGTCTGCCCAACGCCGCCAGCGCCGCCCGTCTGCCCAGCGCCGCCAGCGCCGCCCGTCTGCCAGGAGCCGCCAATGCCGCCCGTCAGCCAGGGGCCGCCAGTGCCGCCCGTCAGCCAGGGGCCGCCAGTGCCGCCCGTCAGCCAGGGGCCGCCAGTGCCGCCCGTCAGCCAGGGGCCGCCAGTGCCGCCAGTCAGCCAGGGGCCGCCAGTGCCGCCAGTCAACCAGGGGCCGCCAGTGCCGCCCGTCAGCCAGGGGCCGCCAGTGCCGCCAGTCAGCCAGGGGCCGCCAGTGCCGCCAGTCAGCCAGGGGCCGCCAGTGCCGCCAGTCAGCCAGGGGCCGCCAGTGCCGCCAGTCAGCCAGGGGCCGCTAGAGCCCCTCCGCCCGGAGCAGCTGCCCCTCTGTCCCGAGCAGCTGTCCCTCTGTCCCGAGCAGCTGTCCCTCTGTCCCGAGCAGCTGTCCCTCTGTCCCGAGCAGCTGCCCCTCTGTCCCGAGCAGCTGCCCCTCTGTCCCGAGCAGCTGCCCCTCTGTCCCGAGCAGCTGCCCCTCTGTCCCGAGCTGCTGCTTCACCTCTGTCCCGAGCTGCCCCTCTGTCCCAAGCAGCCCCTCTGTCCAGTGGGGTCATTGAGAGGGGTGGGCATGGGGAGTAAGCCACGGAGGCGGACAATACGGCGGACTAAGACAATGGCGAAGTGGGGTCCGCGTCCCGCGCCAGAGCCGCCACCGCGGACAGACGCCCACCCAGACCCTCCCCTATAGGTCAAGGTTTTGCGGCCGGAGTCCGCACCTTTGGGGGGGGGGTACTGTCACGTTCTGACCTCTATTTCCTTTGTTTTTGTATTTATTTAGTATGGTCAGGGCGTGAGTTGGGTGGGCAGTCTATGTTCGTTTTTCTATGTTTTGGGTCAGTTCTATGTTTTCGGCCTAGTATGGTTCTCAATCAGAGGCAGGTGTCTTTAGTTGTCTCTGATTGAGAATCATACTTAGGTAGCCTGGGTTTCACTGTTTGTTTGTGGGTGATTGTTCCTGTCACTGTGTTTGGTGTCACGGGATAGGACTGTTTTGCGTTTTCACATTTCTTGTTTTTGTTAGTTTGTTCATGTGTAGCGATATATTAAAACATGAATAACCACCACGCTGCGCTTTGGTCCGCTTCTCTTCCTCCTACAGACGAACGCCGTTACAGATGGGCTATTTACAGATGGGCTATTTACAGATGGGCTATAGTTGGATGGGCTATTTACTGATCGGCTATGTACAGGTGCAGTGTTCTGAGAGCTGCTCTGGCAGCTGGTGCTTAAAGTTAGTGAGGGAGATATGAGTCTCCAGCTTCAGTGATTTTTGCAATTCACTCCAGTCATTGGCAGCAGAGAACTGGAAGAAAAGGTGGCCAAAGGAGGAATTGGCTTTGGGGGTGACCAGTGAAATATACCTGCAGGAGTGCATGCTACAGGTGGGTGCTGCTATGGTGACCAGTGAGCTGAGAAAAAACAGGGCTTTACCAAGCAAAGACTTATAGATGACCTGGAGCCAGTGGGTTTGGCAACGAATATGAAGCGAGGGCCAGCCAACGAGAGCATACAGGTCGCAGTGGTGGGTAGTATGTGGGGCTTTGGTGACAAAACGGATGACACTGTGATAGACGGCATCCAATTTAAAGAGTAAAGTGTTGGATGCTATTTTGTAAATGGCATCGCCGAAGTCAATGATCGGTAGGATAGTCAGTTTTACGAGGGTATGTTTGGCAGCATGAGTGAAGGAGGCTTTTTTGCTAAATAGTAAGCCAATTCTAGATTTAATTTTTGATTGGAGATGCTTAATGTGAGTCTGGAAGGAGAGTTTACAGTCTAACCATACACCTACATACACCTAGCATTGCCTTTAAATTGTTTAACTTGGGTCAAACGTTTTGGGTAGCCTTCCACAAGCTTCACCCAACAATAAGTTGATTGTATTTTGGCCCATTCCTCCTGACAGACCTGGTGTAACTGAGTCAGGTTTGTAGGCCTCCTTGCTCGCACACACTTTTTCAGTTCTGCCCACAACTTTCTATAGGATTGAGGTCAGGGCGTTATGATGGCCACTCCAATACCTTGACTTTGTTGTCCTTAAGCCATTTTTCCACAACTTTGGAAGTATGCTTAGGGTCATTGTCCATTTGGAAGACCCATTTGCGACCAAGCTTTAACTTCCTGACTGATGTCTTGAGATGTTGTCAATATATCCACATAATTTTCCTCCCTCATGATGCCATTGTTTTTGTGAAGTGCACCAGTCCATCCTGCAGCAAAGCACCCCCATAACATGATGCTGCCACCCCCGTGCTTCACGGTTGGGATGGTGTTCTTCGGCTTGCAAGCCTCCCCCTTTTTCCTCCAAACATAACAATGGTCATTATGGCCAAACAGTTCTAATGTTGTTTCATCAGACCAGAGGACATTTCTCCAAAAAGTACGATCTTTGTCCCGATGTGTAGTTGCAAACCGTAGTCTGGCTTTTTTATGGCGGTTTTGGAGCAGTGGCTTCCTCCTTGCTGAGCAGCCTTTCAGGTTATATCGACATAGGGACTCGTTTTACTGTGGATATAGATACTTTTGTACCGGCTTCCTCCAGCATCTTCACAAGGTCCTTTGGTGTTGTTCTGGGGTTGATTTGCACTTTTCGCACCAAAGTACGTTCATCTCCAGGAGACAGAACGCATCTTCTTCCTGAGCGGTATGATGGCTGTGTGGTCCCATGGTGTTTATACTTGAGTACTATTGTTTGTACAGATGAACTAGGTACCTTCAGGCATTTGGAAATTGCTCCCAAGGATGAACCAGACTTGTGGAGGTCTACATTTGTTTTCTGAGGTCTTGGCTGATTTCTTTTGATTTTCCCATGATGTCAAGCAAAGAGGCACTGAGTTTGAGGGTAGGCCTTGAAATACATTCACAGGTACACCACCAATTGACTCACATGATGTCAATTAGCCTATCAGAAGCTTCTAAAGCCATGACATAATTTTATGGAATTTTCCAAGCTGTTTAAAGGCACAGTCAACTTAGTGTATGTAAACTTCTGACCCACTGGAATTGTGATACAGTGAATTATAAGTTAAATAATCTGTCTGCAAACAATTGTTGGAAAATTGACTTGTGTCATGCACAAAGTAGATGTCCTAACCGACTTGCCAAAACTATAGTTTGTTAACTTCTTGGTGACAGTATTTTCACGTCCGGATGAATTGTATGCCCAAATTCAACTGCCTGCTACTAATCCCCAGAATATAAGATATGCATATTATTAGTAGATTTGGATAGAAAACACTCTGAAGTTTCTAAAACTGTTTGAATCATGTCTGTGAGTATCTCTGCGAAACCCAGAGGATAAACCATTCAGATTTCTTGTTGTTGTTGAGGTCACTCTCTTTTCAATGGGTTTTCATTGGGAATACAGATTTCTAAGGGACCTTCTTGCAGTTCCTACTGCTTCCACTGGATGTGACCAGTCTTTAGAAATTTGTTGAGGTTATTCCTTTGTGTAATGAAGAAGTAGCCCTGTTCAAAACGAAGGTCACTTCAATTGTACTGTTTGTTCGAGGCGCGTGACCAAAAAGGTAGCGTCAGTTTGTTTTCTACCTGTATTGAACACAGATCATCCCGTCTTCAATTTTATCAATTATTTACTTAAAAAAATACCTAAAGTTGTATTACAAAAGTAGTTTGAAATGTTTTGGCAAAGTTTACAGGTAACTTTTGGGATATTTTGTAGTCACGTTGCGCAAGTTGGAACCGGTGTTTTTCTGGATCAAACGCGCCAAATAAATTGACATTTTGGATATATTTATCGACGGAATTAATCAAATAAATGGACCATTTGTGATGTTTATGGGACATATTGGAGTGCCAACAGAAGAAGCTCGTCAAAGCTAAGGCATGATTTATATTTTTATTTCTGCGTTTTGTGTCGCGCCTGCAGGGTTGAAATATGCTTCTCTCTCTTTGTTTACAGAAGTGCTATCCTCAAGTAATAGCATTGTTTGCTTTCGCCGAAAAGCCTTTTTGAAATCTGACCTGTTGGCTGGATTCATAACACGTGTAGCTTTAATATGGTATTTTACATGTGTGATTTCATGAAAGTTGGATTTTTATAGTAATTTATTTGAATTTGGCATTTCCTCTGGCTTTTGGCCATATCCCAGAGAAGTTAACAAACAATTTGTGGAGTGGTTGAAAAACGAGTTTTAATGACTCCAACCTAAGTGTATGTAAACTTCTGACTTCAACTGTAGTATTTGTAGAAGTCCACATATTCTAAGTCAGATCTGTCCAGAATAGTGATGCGGGACGGGCTGGCAGGTGCTGGTCTCGATCGGTTGAAGAGCATGCATTTAGTTTAACTTGCATTTAAGAGCAGTTGGAGGCCATGGAAGGAGAGTTGTATGGCATTGAAGCTCGTCTGGAGATTAGTTAAAACCTGTTTGGGATAGGCGTGCCGCTAGCGGGACACCTCGACAACATCCGGTGAAATTGCAGAGGGCCAAATTCAAATTAAATGACTATAAATATTAAACTTTCATAAAATCACAAGTGTAATACAGCAAAATAAAGCTTAATTTGTTGTTAATCCAGCCATCGTGTCAGATTTCAAAAAGACTTTAAGGCGAAAGCAAACCATGAGATTATCTAAGGACAGCGCGCTGCATACCAACACATGAAAAACATATTTTAATCAGGCAGGTGCGACACGGAAGTCAGAAATAGCGCTATAAAAAATGCCTTACCTTTGATGATCTTCTTCTGTTGGCACTCCAAAAGGTCCCAGTTACATCACAAATGGTCCTTTTGTTTCGATAATGTCCTTCTTTATATTCATAAAAGCTCAGTTTAGCTGGCGCGCTTCAGTCAATAATCCATCCAGTTTCCCTCCATCAAAATGCAAACAAAATGAATCCCAAATCTTACTAATAAACTTTTCCAAACAAGTCAAACAACATTTATAATCAAACCTTAAGTATCCTAATATGCAAATAAATGATACATTTAAGACAGAGAATAGTATGTTCATTACCGGAGATAAATAAGAAAGAACGCACTTTCCTCCACGCGCTTGGAAACACTACATCCAAAATGGAATCCACCTAGAAAAACTACAATTTCTGGGTCATTTTTCCAAAAACCAGCCTGAAACTCTTTCTAAAGACTGTTGACATCTAGTGGAAGCCCTAGGAACTGCAATTCGGGAGGACTTGGGTTTATAATTATAGTACTAGCCATTGAAAACAGTGGTAAGCTGAATTTTTTTGGGGGGGATGGTTTGTCCTCAGGGTTTTGCCTGCCATTTCAGTTTTATTATACTCACAGACCTAATGTTAACATTTCTAGAAACCTGAGAGTGTTTTCTATCTAAATCTACCAATTATAAGCATATCCTAGCTTCAGGGCCTGAGCAACCGGCAGTTTACTTTGGGCACGCTTTTCATCTGGACGTGAAAATACTGCCCCCTACCCCAATGAAGATTTATTAACACAGTGTCCAGAGAAGGGCCAGAAGTATACAGAATGGTATTGTCTGCGTAGAGGTGGATCAGAGAATCACCAACAGAAAGAGTGACATCATTGATGTATACAGAGAAAAGAGTCGGCCCGAGAATTGAATCCTTTGGCACCCCTATAGAGACTGCCAGAGGTCCGGACAACAGGCCCTCCGATTTGACAAACTGAACTCTGTCTGAGAAGTAGTTGGTGAACCAGGCGAGGCAGTAATTTGAGAAACCAAGGCTGTTGAGTGTGCCGATAAGAATGTGGGGATTGACAGAGTCTAAAGTCTTGGCCAGGTCTATGAATACAGATGCACAGTATTGTCTCTTATCGATGGAGGTCATGATATCGTTTAGGACCTTGAGCATGGCTGAGGTGCACCCATGACCAGCTTGGAATCCAGATTGCATAGCAGAGAAGGTATGGTGGGATTCGAAATGGTCGGTGACCTGTTTGTTAACTTGGCTTTCGAAGACCTTGATGACAGCTTTGCACACTCTTGACATTCTGTTTTCACTATTATTTTACAATGTAGAACATAGTAAAAATAAAGAAAAACCGTTAAATGAGTAGGTGTTTTAAAACTTTTGACCGATAGTGTATATGTTTAAACAAAGATGTCTTTACTGCGTATGTCTTCACACCCCAGAGGTAATACTTGGTGGAACCTCCTTCAGCAGCCATTACAGCTGTGAATTATTTTGAATAAGTTTCTACCAACATCGCACAACTCTTAGAGCAACATATATCCATTGTTTTGGTCAAAATTTCTCAAGCTCTTTATATTTGGTTGGGAATCATTGATGGACATCAACATTCATACCATGTCACTGATTTAAAAGCTAATTGAAGTCAGGACTGAGACTCGACCACTCAGGAACAACAACACCTCTTGGAAAGCCATCCTGGTGTATCTTAGGCATTAAAATTGTCCCGCTGAAAATGTCAAATCTATCCCAGGGTTAGATTTTCAGAAGACTAAGGTGGGTTTTCCTATAACTTTTTATCCGGGCTTTGCTCCTTTGATATTTATTTTGATCCTGACAAACTTCCCAGTCCCTGCCGGAGACAAGCATCAAATCAAATCAAATTCTATTGGTCACATACAGTGAGGGAAAAAGGTATTTAATCCCCTGCTGATTTTGTACGATTGCCCACTGATAGAGAAATGATCAGTCTATAATTTTAATGGTAGGTTTATTTGAACAGTGAGAGACAGAATACCAACAAAAAAATCCAGAAAAACGCATGTCAAAAATGTTAGGAATTGCATTTTAATGAGGGAAATACAGTGCCTTGCGAAAGTATTCGGCCCCCTTGAACTTTGCAACCTTTTGCCACATTTCAAGCTTCAAACATAAAGATATAAAACTGTATTTTTTTGTGAAGAATCAACAACAAGTGGAACACAATCATGAAGTGGAACGACATTTATTGGATATTTCAAACTTTTTTAACAAATCAAAAACTGAAAAATTGGGCGTGCAAAATTATTCAGCCCCCTTAAGTTAATACTTTGTAGCGCCACCTTTTGCTGCGATTACAGCTGTAAGTTGCTTGGGGTATGTCTCTATCAGTTTTGCACATCGAGAGACTGACATTTTTTCCCATTCCTCCTTGCAAAACAGCTCGAGCTCAGTGAGGTTGGATGGAGAGCATTTGTGAACAGCAGTTTTCAGTTCTTTTCACAGATTCTCGATTGGATTCAGGTCTGGACTTTGACTTGGCCATTCTAACACCTGGATATGTTTATTTTTGAACCATTCCATTGTAGATTTTGCTTTATGTTTTGGATCATTGTCTTGTTGGAAGACAAATCTCCGTCCCAGTCTCAGGTCTTTTGCAGACTCCATCAGGTTTTCTTCCAGAATGGTCCTGTATTTGGCTCCATCCATCTTCCCATCAATTTTAACCATCTTCCCTGTCCCTGCTGAAGAAAAGCAGGCCCAAACCATGATGCTGCCACCACCATGTTTGACAGTGGGGATGGTGTGTTCAGCTGTGTTGCTTTTACGCCAAACATAACGTTTTGCATTGTTGCCAAAAAGTTCAATTTTGGTTTCATCTGACCAGAGCACCTTCTTCCACATGTTTGGTGTGTCTCCCAGGTGGCTTGTGGCAAACTTTAAACAACACTTTTTATGGATATCTTTAAGAAATGGCTTTCTTCTTGCCACTCTTCCATAAAGGCCAGATTTGTGCAATATACAACTGATTGTTGCCCTATGGACAGAGTCTCCCACCTCAGCTGTAGATCTCTGCAGTTCATCCAGAGTGATCATGGGCCTCATGGCTGAATCTCTGATCAGTCTTCTCCTTGTATGAGCTGAAAGTTTAGAGGGACGGCCAGGTCTTGGTAGATTTGCAGTGGTCTGATACTCCTTCCATTTCAATATTATCGCTTGCACAGTGCTCCTTGGGATGTTTAAAGCTTGGGAAATCTTTTTTTATCCAAATCCGGCTTTAAACTTCTTTACAACAGTATCTCGGACCTGCCTGGTGTGTTCCTTGTTCTTCATGATGCTCTCTGCGCTTTTAACGGACCTCTGAGACTATCACAGTGCAGGTGCATTTATACGGAGACTTGATTACACACAGGTGGATTGTATTTATCATCATTAGTCATTTAGGTCAACATTGGATCATTCAGAGATCCTCACTGAACTTCTGGAGAGAGTTTGCTGCACTGAAAGTAAAGGGGCTGAATAATTTTGCACGCCCAATTTTTCAGTTTTTGATTTGTTAAAAAAGTTTGAAATATCCAATAAATGTCGTTCCACTTCATGATTGTGTCCCACTTGTTGTTGATTCTTCACAAAAAAATACAGTTTTATATCTTTATGTTTGAAGCCTGAAATGTGGCAAAAGGTCGCAAAGTTCAAGGGGGGCGAATACATTCGCAAGGCACTGTAAGTATTTGACCCTTCTGCAAAACATGACTTAGTACTTGGTGGCAAAATCCTTATTGGCAATCACAGAGGTCAGACGTTTCTTGTAGTTGGCCACCAGGTTTGCACACATCTCAGGAGGGATTTTGTCCCACTCCTCTTTGCAGATCTTCTCCAAGTCATTCATTTCGAGGCTGACGTTTGGCAACTCAAACCTTCAGCTCCCTCCACTGATTTTCAATGGGATTAAGGTCTGGAGACTGGCTAGGCCACTCCAGGACCTTAATGTGCTTCTTCTTAAGCCACTCCCTTTTTGTCTTGGCCGTGTGTTTTGGGTCATTGTCATGCTGGAATACCCATCCATGACCCATTTTCAATGCCCTGGCTGTGGGAAGGAGGTTCTTACCCAAGATTTGATGGTACGTGGCCCCGTTCATTGTCCCTTTGATGCAGAGAAGTTGTCCGGTCCCCTTAGCAGAAAAACATCCCCAAAGCATAATGTTTCCACCTCCATGTTTGACGGTGAGGATGGTGTTCTTGGGGTCATAGGCAGCATTCCTCCTCCTCCAAACACGGCGAGTTGAGTTGATGCCAAAGAGCTCCATTTTGATCTCATCTGACCACAACACTTTCACCCAGTTGTCCTCTGAATCATTCAGCTGTTCATTGGCAAACTTCAGATGGGCATGTATATGTGCTTTCTTGAGCAGGGGGACCTTGCGGGCGCTGCAGGATTTCAGTCCTTCACGGCGTAGTGTGTTACCAATTGTTTTCTCGTGACTATGGTCCCAGCTGCCTTGAGATCATTGACAAAATCCTCCCGTGTAGTTCTGGGCTGATTCCTCACCGTTCTCATGATCATTGCAACTCCACGAGGTGAGATCTTGCATGGAGCCCCAAGCCGAGGGAGATTGACAGTTATTTTGTGCTTCTTCCATTTGCGAATAATCGCATCAACTGTTGTCACCTTCTCACCAAGCTGCTAGGCGATGGTCTTGTAGCCCATTCCAGCCTTGTGTAGGTCTACAATTGTGTCCCTGACATCCTTGGAGAGCTCTTTGGTCTTGGCCATGGTGGAGAGTTTGGAATCTGATTGATTGATTGCTTCTGTGGACAGGTGTCTTTTATACAGGTAACAAGCTGAGATTAGGAGCACTCCCTTTAAGAGTGTGCTCCTAATCTCAGCTCGTTACCTGTATAAAAGACACCTGGGAGCCAGAAATCTTTCTGATTCAAATACTTATTTCCCTCATTAAAATGTAAATCAATTTATAACATTTTTGACATGCGTTTTTCTGTATTTTGTTGTTGTTACTCTGTCTCTCACTGTTCAAATAAACCTACCATTAAAATTATAGACTGATCATTTTTTTGTCAGTGGGCAAACGTACAAACGTGCAAACGAGACAGAAATCTTTCTGATTGAGAGGGGATCAAAAACTTTTTTCCCTCACTGTACATATGGTTAGCAGATGTTAATGTGAGTGTAGCGAAATGCTTGTGCTTCAAGTTCTGACCATGCAGTAATATCTAACAAGTAATCTAACAATTTCACAACAACTACTTCATACACACAAGTGTAAAGGAATGAATAAGAGTATGTACATAAAAATATTTGGATGAGCGATGGCCGAACTGCATAGGCAAGATGCAGTAGATGGTATAGAGTACAGTATATATATATATATATATATATATATATATATATATATATATATATATATATATGAGAAGAGTAGTGCAGGGTATGTAAACATTATATAAAGTGGCATTGTTTAAATTGGCTAGTGATACATTTATTACATCCAATTTTTATTTATTAAAGTGGCTAGAGATTTGAGTCAGTATGTTGGCAGCAGCCACTCAATGTTAGTTATGGCTGTTTAACAGTCTGATGGCCTTGAGATAGAAGCTGTTTTTCAGTCTCTCGGTCCCAGCTTTGATGCACCTGCACTGACCTTGCCTTCTGAATGATAGCGGGATGAACAGGCAGTGGCTCGGGTGGTTGTTGTCCTTGATGATCTTTTTGGCCTTCCTGTGACAGGGTGTGGGTGTCTTCGAGGGCAGGTAGTTTGCCCCCGGTGATGCGTTGTGCAGACCTCACTACCCTCTGGAGAGCCTTGCGGTTGTGGGCGGAGCAGTTGCCATACAAGGCAGTGATACAGCCCGACAGGATGCTCTCGATTGTGCATCTGTAAAAGTTTGAGTGTTTCTGGTGACAAGCCAAATTTCTTCAGCCTCCTGAGGTTGAAGAGGTGCCGTTGCGCCTTCTTCACCACGCTGTCTCTGTGGGTGGACCATTTCAGTTTGTCCGTGATGTGTACGCTGAGGAAATGCAATCATACCCATAACGCGATGCTACCACCACAATACTTGAAAATACAGAGTGTTTCACTCTGTTGTATTGGATAGGAACCAAACCTGTCATTTTACATTTAGAAAAAAAATAAAATCTTTGCCTTATTTTCCTGCAGTATTAATTATGAGCCTTGTTGCAAACAGAAGGGATGATTTGGAGTGGATTTTTTTTAACACAGGCTTATTTTTTATGCAGGCCAGTAATGTCGCCTGAATGCAAGGTTGTTGATCCTCTGTATTTTCATGTATTATGGTGTCAGCATCATGTTATGGTCACCGGCAGGGACTGGGAACCTGGCTTGGTTTGGTTGGGGAGTTTGGAATGGTTCAGAATATTTAATCAGACGCACAAAGGTTTCAGTTACACATAATATACACTCACCTCTCCACATGCATGTGACTGCATGTACTTCTTAGAATAATAGAATATACATGCAGATGTAATTGGGCTGTTGAGGTATTAGAGACATTACCAGTGCTAAGCATGCAGCCAGCCGGCTAAGAGGTATAGTCAAGATGATTTTGCCTCTGTCATGCAAACCTCCCACCTCCCCTAGCTGAGAGAGAGAGAGAGAGAGAGAGCGAGAGAGAGAGAGAGAGAGAGAGAGAGAGAGAGAGAGAGAGAGAGAGAGAGAGAGAGAGAGAGAAGCTGGAAGCAGGGGAGGAAGTGAGAGCAATTAAAGAACCATTAGTAGCACCTCTGAAAAAGCCATTAATCAGGCAGGCGCTGCCCGCTTGTCACAACGGCAACAGTTACCACACACTGTACACAGGAGTGAACTAACCAACGACAGATGAACGAACCAGGGGAGGGATTCTTAATTTTACTTTGACTTGGGCTGTACGGGCAGGGACCTGCAGTAGTAGAAAAATATTACTTTATTGTCCAACTCCTTTAAAAAACATGTACACATGCTAACATATACATACAGAGGTTGGAGAGTAGTTGTCTTGCTGTCTCAGTGTGGCCCAACTAGAGATGTGTGGGTCAGGGGTTAGCTTCTATAATGGGAGAGACAGACAGGGAGATCGTTTGGGGGTCTGACGAGAAATGCAGGAAAGGATATTCAGCTATTTTGGGCTACACTCTTCTGAGTGTGAAAGTAGCCTTAGTCCAAACTGAATTGCTCTGTTTCCCAATTGTTCCACCGTTTCACTTCACAATTTCAATTAACTTTTGTGTCAAATGAAGGTTTTTGGGAGGGTTGAGGGTTATTGTGGTTCGATCTAGTTCAAGACAGTTTGGTCTTAGCTTCCATAATGTGAGAGACAGACAGGCAGCCAGCCAGCCAGACAGACAGACAGACAGACAGACAGACAGGTGCAATAGACAGGTCTATCATGTCAAATGATGTGCTGGTTGAGGGGAGCATTGGGGGTTGTTGTGGTC
This sequence comes from Oncorhynchus clarkii lewisi, assembly GCF_045791955.1. Lineage (NCBI taxonomy): Eukaryota > Metazoa > Chordata > Actinopteri > Salmoniformes > Salmonidae > Oncorhynchus > Oncorhynchus clarkii. The sequence goes on from NC_092165.1 coordinate 8,783,609, forward strand.
CAGTTAAGGACAAGACAGTCTTGGTCTTAGCCTTCATAATGTTTGTATAATGTGAGAGGGAGATAGGTCATTTCAAATGAGGAGCAGATTGGAAGGGTTGGAGGTTATTGCCTCCAGGACATTGTGGGTGAGAAGTGACTACCATATCTCTCAGAGAGAAAGGTCAATCTTATCACAGCCGGTTTAGGGCTTCAAACAATCTGTTATGAGGATACACTGCACTGTATATATTTGACACTGGAAGTAGACAAGCAAGTAGACAATGCTGTTGGTTAACTATGACATTTCTGAAGAAGCCAAATATACATTTTGAAATAATATCTACGTTTTAATTCCTATACAGCAGGGTTTCCCAAACTCGGTCCCGGGGCCTTCCATGGATTCAAGTTTTGTTTTTTTTCCCTAGCACTACACAGCTGATTCAAATAATCAACTCATCATCAAGCTTGGATTATTTGAATCAGATGTCTAGTGCTAGGGCAAAAAAACTAACTTCCAGCCCTGGGAGACCACAGGACAGAGTTTGAGAAACCCTGCTAAAGAAAATGCTAATTTAGACAAAACCTCCAGTGGCATTTAACTATGAAACCGAGGGCCATTTAAATTAGCCAGCATAAGAGCAGCGTCAACATTCACACATTAAATATGAAAAATGTTAACCAGCCATTGATTTTCATTACTCAGCCACATGGTATAAACACTGTCAAAAATATGGCGGGCGGCTATTAGTTAAGAATATTGATAAAACATCAATGAAGCTGGTTCAGCAGGTCACACATTATTAGGAAAGGTTAAGTGCACCGTGCCACAATTTAATATATTTTCTCTTCTTTTCATCTCTCTCTCTCTGTCTCTCTGTCTCTTTCTCTCTCTTTCTCTGCTATCTCTGCTATCTCTGCTATCTCTGTCTGTCTGTCTGTCTGTCTGTCTGTCTGTCTGTCTGTCTGTCTGTCTCTCTCTCTCTCTCTCTCTCTCTCTCTTTGTCTGTCTCTCTCTTTGTCTGTCTCTCTCTCTGTCTCTCTCTAACAGGTACTGGACAGTCCTAGGTAGTTGACTTATAGAGCACTAAACTAATCTCCACAGAAAAGTTCCCTACCTTTTTCCCTCCCTTCCCTAAACCACCCTCCCCAGTTCCAGATCCCACTGCTCTCTGCTCGCCGCTTCTCTCCTGTCACTTGGCAGCATCCCCTTCAGCATGTGTTTTCAAGATGGATGCCCACTTGCACGCATTCATCCGGCAGGTGCCCTAGTGCTTTATTATCAAATTTTGACAGGCCGGTCCCGCCCACCGTGCCGCCGTGTCGCTCCCCGGACGTGTCCCTCGGGACAGCCTCCGCTGAACCCAATCGCAATGTACTAAACGCGCGCCGCGGCTCGAATGCTAATTTACTGTAACCAATGCGCCCAGTCTCCCACCACCTACGGTGCTGAAAGACCTCCTGTCATTGCAGAATGCAGAACCACCCACCCCACCTCTCCACCCGAGAACGGAAACTAACCCCCACCACGCCTGCCCCAAGTTGACTGTTTTTATTTCCCGTCCATACAAATCTACATCTCAAATGCTAGTCCGGGGTCCAAGGTTTACGGACGCTGATAACCATGACGATTTGGAAGAGAATGTATCTCTGGCTCAGCCTGAAGGGAAAGATGACACACTAGATTGAATTGAGGTCTCACTGACTGCAGAGAGAGAGAGAGCTGTGGTGATGAAGGATGGTGTCTGCTCCCTCTGCAACCTGAGCGGATGAAACATTAAGCCACCGTAGGATAACGGATGGTACGTTGATGAAACATTAAGCCACCGTAGGATAACGGATAGTACGTTGATGAAACATTAAGCCACCGTAGGATAACGGATGGTACGTTGATGAAACATTAAGCCACCGTAGGATAACGGATGGTACGTTGATGAAACATTAAGCCACCGTAGGATAACGGATGGTACGTTGATGAAACATTAAGCCACCGTAGGATAACGGATGGTACGTTGATGAAACATTAAGCCACCGTAGGATAACGGATGGTACGTTGATGAAACATTAAGCCACCGTAGGATAACGGATGGTACGTTGATGAAACATTAAGCCACCGTAGGATAACGGATGGTACGTTGATGAAACATTAAGCCACCGTAGGATAACGGATGGTACGTTGATGAAACATTAAGCCACCGTAGGATAACGGATGGTACGTTGATGAAACATTAAGCCACCGTAGGATAACGGATGGTACGTTGATGAAACATTAAGCCACCGTAGGATAACGGATGGTACGTTGATGAAACATTAAGCCACCGTAGGATAACGGATGGTACGTTGATGAAACATTAAGCCACCGTAGGATAACGGATGGTACATTGATGAAACATTAAGCCACCGTAGGATAACGGATGGTACGTTGATGAAACATTAAGCCACCGTAGGATAACGGATGGTACGTTGATGAAACATTAAGCCACCGTAGGATAACGGATGGTACGTTGATGAAACATTAAGCCACCGTAGGATAACGGATGGTACGTTGATGAAACATTAAGCCACCGTAGGATAACGGATGGTACGTTGATGAAACATTAAGCCACCGTAGGATAACGGATGGTACGTTGATGAAACATTAAGCCACCGTAGGATAACGGATGGTACGTTGATGAAACATTAAGCCACCGTAGGATAACGGATGGTATGTTGATGAATCACAGTAGTTATTATCATCGTCATTCATCGCCACTTTTAGCATGATTGTAATTCATCAAATACATTACAGTTTATATTGGGATTAGCCTGCCCTTGTTTTCTCTTTGTCATTCAAGTCTTGAAGTGTGGTAATATAGCATCTTCATAATGCTGTCATACTATGTCATGACAGGTGACATAACACTGATGTTGCCATTGTTCTTGAACTGATGTAAGAAGTGATGAAAACCTCTGGATCCAGTGTCTTCTCTGGATGGCCAACAACGGTGTCCAGTTGGGATTTTAGGGTTGCAATAGAGTTAGATCCAAAACCAGTGTCTCCCCTCCACTTTGTCAGAAGCTGAAATGAAATACAGTCTGAAATGGAATACAGTCTAAATTGGAATACAGTCCTAAAATGGAATACAGCCTAAAATGGAATACAGTCTAAAATTGAAATAGTTTGAATACGGACTGAAATGGAATACAGTCTTTACTGGAGTACAGTCTGAAATGGAATACAGTCTAAAGTGGAATACAGTCTGAAATGAAATAGTTTGAATACAGTCTGAAATGGAATACAGTCTTTACTGGAGTACAGTCTGAAATGGAATACAGTCTAAAGTGGAATACAGTCTGAAATGAAATACGTAGTTTGAATACAGTCTGAAATGGAATACAGTCGTAAATGGAATACAGTCTGAAATTGAATGCTGTCTGAAATGGAATACAGTCTAAAATGGAACACAGTCTAAAATGGAACACAGTCTAAAATAGAACACAGTCTAAAATTGAACACAGTCTAAAATGGAATACAGTCTAAAATAGAACACAGTCTAAAATGGAACACAGTCTAAAATGGAACACAGACTAAAATTGATTACAGTCTAAAATGGAATACTGTCTGAAATGGAACGCGGTCTGAAATATAATCTGAATGTGGTGTCAATCTGAGGCCTACCATTCAGCAGATGACAGATTGTGACATCAGGCATTTCCCTGGAGCACCAATGCTCTCCTTAGATCATCTCAAGTGTTTTCGCTATATGACTCAGTAGCAAGGTCTTCTGGAATCTTGACCAATTAGCATTCACTTTGACGTATGGTAGATCACATCCGTTTGATCGAAATTGGTTCAAATGTACTGCAAGGCTTTATCGTCTTCAATTAGAATTCATCAGATAATTTGGAATCATTTTCCTCATGTCTCATCGCACTGTATCTTCATTTTCCCTTTCTCCTCCCACCGTTTTTGGTGGAATATGTCAACATGTCAGTTAGAAACTGGAGGGAAAGTGGAAGAGATCGTATAGCGTATGTAGAATGTCAACTGTCGTTGTAGTGGTTGGTATGTCTTTTTTAAATGAAGAAATGTCATCAGCCAGGAAATCTTATTTTCCCCTTCCCACTCAATAAGTGAGCAATTCAACAACTGTGTGCATCGACTATATCTCAGAAAATCCTATTTTACCAGTTCTTCTCCCCAACCAAAAACATCATTATACATTTTTGGCCTGGAAAGAATAGACTTCGAGCAGATAATTGCCAATGCAAACGTGGGGCTTTTATCTCTTGACTATTTGGTGGAATCTACATACCGCCTCCTTCTTCCCTTCTCCCCACCCCACAAAATTGGATAATCCTCATTTAGGTCTGGTGTTTACAACAGTGGTGCGGTGCTTTAACCAATTCATTGGTCATTTCATTTCAGGCGCCCCCTAAAACCACCTCGGCCTCCCGCTTCAGCTACCCCCGTACCCCACTCCACCACCCCCGCCTCCCATCCTCATTTTGCAGGGGCCCCGCATTTGGTCAAATTGCCCCTAAACCCAGAGCTGTTGTAATTTGTGGAGAGGGCTACAGAGTGGGTGCTTTGAAGAAGGGAGGAAAAGGAGAAAAAAGTAACAAAAGCAAAAACAGGGATGGCGATGTCATTGGGTGTACGGGCAATCAGAGGAGAGGAGAGGTGAGAGGTGGGGAAGGCGGAGGCTGTGTTAAGTGCTCTCAGTGAGGAGTCGAGTCCCCCTCTCTCCGGTCGCCAGCCTCGCTCTAGGCAGTCAGATCCCCTTTGAAGTAATTACCCTTTAACCTGGACAAGCTCATCAGACCCCTTCAACACACACCACTCACACACACATACACACACACAGACAAGACTGGAGGGGAAGAAGACAAGGAGGGAAAGAGGAGGAGGAGGAAGTAAACAAAACAAGACAGATATGTCTCCTGGTCCACCTTCTATCCAGACACTGCTGTATGGATTTCTAGAAGTGAGCATGGAATAGAAAGAGATACTATTGAAAGATGGCTCTGTTAGCACTGCTGTGGTGCTTAGCTGTAAACAGTCACCTAGCTACAATTGTTGTTGTGTGGGTAGCTCTAAACAGTCACCTAGCTACAACTGTTGTTGTGGTGGTGTTTAGCAGTAAACAGTCACCTAGCTACAACTGTTGTGGTGGTGGTTAGCTGTAAACAGTCGCCTAGCTACAACTGTTGTTGTGGTGGTTAGCTGTAAACAGTCACCTAGCTACAACTGTTGTGGTGGTGGTTAGCTGTAAACTGTCACCTAGCTACAACTGTTGTTGTGGTGGTTAGCTGTAAACAGTCACCTAGCTACAACTGTTGTGGTAGTGGTTAGCTGTAAACTGTCACACAGCTACAACTGTTGTGGTGGTGGTTAGCTGTAAACTGTCACACAGCTACAACTGTTGTGGTAATGGTTAGGTGTAAACAGTCACCTAACTGCAACTGTGGTGATGGTTACTGGTAAACAGTCACCTAGCTACAACAGTTGTTTTGGTGATTAGCTGTAAACAGTCACCTAGCTAAAACTGTTGTTGTGGTGGTTAGCTATAAACAGTCACCTAGCTACAACTGTTGTGGTACTGGTTAGCTGTAAACAGTCACCTAGCTACAACTGTTGTTTTGGTGGTTAGCTATAAACAGTCGCCTAGCTACAACTGTTGTGGTGGTGGTTAGCTGTAAACAGTCACCTAGCTACAACTGTTGTTGTGGTGGTTAGCTGTAAACAGTCACCTAGCTACAACTGTTGTTGTACTGGTTAGCTGTAAACAGTCACCTAGCTACAACTGTTGTTTTGGTGGTTAGCTATAAACAGTCACCTAGCTACAACTGTTGTTGTGGTGGTTAGCTATAAACAGTCACCTAGCTACAACGGTTGTGATGGTGGTTAGCTGCAGACTGTCACCTAGCTACAATTGTTGCTGTGGTGGTCGTTAGCTGTAAACAGTCACCTAGCTACAATGTTGTAGGACTGCTGCTATTGTGATTTATATACAGAACAGTGGTTTCTTTGTTTTATCAAGGTTGCTTTAAGTGAGACCTTAATTAATGTCACATATATCTGATAGACAGTATTATGCTAATATTGTACTTCTCCCAAGGCCTCAATGCATCTATGACATACTATAAGACAAAAAATGATGTATTATGCTTCTAAGTTTTGGAATTGTAGAGACCACCATAGATACTAAACAAATAAATAAGCCTCTGTGTATATAGCTACATATATAATATATATGTATATATATGTAAAGTATGTGTACAGTGGCAAGAAAAAGTATGTGAACCCTTTGGAATTACCTGGATTTCTGTATGAATTGGTCATAACATTTTATCTGATCTTCATCTAAGTTACAACAACAGACAAACACAATGTGCTTAAACTAATAACACACAAATTATAGTATTTTTCTTGTTTATATTGAATACATAATGACTTAATTGGAGTCAGGAGTCAGCTAATCTGGAGTTCAATCAATGAGATGAGATTGGAGATGTTGGTTAGAGCTGCCCTGCCCTATAAAAAACACTCACATTTGTTTTATTTGCTATTCACAAGAAGCATTTCCTGATGTGAACCATGCCTCGAATAAAAGAGATCTCAGAAGACCTAAGATTAAGAATGACTGACTTGCATAAAGCTGCAAAGGGTTGCAAAAGTATCTCTAAAAGCCTTCATGTTCATCAGTTTCCGGTAAGACAAATTGTCTATAAATGGAGAAAGTTCAGCACTGTTGCTACTCTCCCTAGGAGTGGCCGTCCTGCAAAGATGACTGCAAGAGCACAGCGCAGAATGCTCAGTCAGGTTAAGAAGAATCCTAGTGTCAGCTAAAGACTTACAGAAATCACTGGAACATACTAACATCTCTGTTGACGAGTCTACGATACCTAAAACAAGAATGGTGTTCATGGGAGGACACCACGGAAGAAGCCACTGCTGTCCAAAAAAAAAACAATGCTGCAGGTCTGAAGTTCACAAAATAGCTCCTGGATGTTCCACAGCACTACTGGCAATATATTCTGTTAAACTAAAGTTGTGTTGTTTGGAAGGAACACACAACACTCTGTGTGGAGAAAAAGGGGCACAGTACACCAATATCAAAACCTCATCACAACTGTAAAATATTGTGGAGGGAGCATCATGGTTTGGGGCTGTCTCAGGGCCTGGACAGCTTGCTATCATCTACAGAAAAAGGAATTCCCAAGTTTATCAAGAAAATTTTGCAGGAGAATGTAAGACTATCTGTCCGCCAATTGAAGCTCAACAGAAGTTGAGTGATGCAACAGGACAACGACCCAAAACACAGAAGTAAACAACAACAGAATGACTTCAACAGAAGAAAATACACCTTCTGGAGTGGACCAGTCAGAGTCCTGACCTCAACCCGATTTGAGATGCTGTGGCATGACCTCAAGTGAGCAGTTCACACCAGACATCCCAAGAATATTGCTGAACTGAAACAGTTTTGTAAAGATGAATGGTCCAAAATTCCTCCAGACCATTTTGCAGGTCTGATCCGCAACTACAGAAAACATATGGTTGAGGTTATTGCTGCCAAAGGAGGGTCAACCAGTTATTAAATCCAAGGGTTCACATACTTTTCCCACCCTGCACAAGACATGAAAACGCATAATTGTTTGTGTGTTATTAGTTTCAGCAGACTCTGTTTGTCTATTGTTGTGACTTAGATGAAGATCAGATCAAATTTTATGACCAATTCATACAGAAATCCAGGTAATTCCAAAGGGTTCACATACTTTTTCTTTCCACTGTATATATATGTGTGTGCATCTATGTGATTGTATGTGCGCATATGTTGTGTGTGTGTGTGTGTGTGTGTGTGTGTGTGTGTGTGTGTGTGTGTGTGTGTGTGTGTGTGTGTGTGTGTGTGTGAGCCAAATTCCATAAACACACACTAACACACACACACACACACACACACACACACACACACACACACACACACACACACACACACACACACACACACACACACACACACACACACACACACACAGTGCCATCCATGTGTTGGTTGGTCCTAGGCTGTCAGAGGTCTGTGTAGCTAATCTTTATGCACTCTGTGACCTCCTCACTGCAAACCCTGCTAAATATATTATTCCCGTGGGGCTTTCATTGCTGCTTGGTGTCAGAAATCAATATGTATGAGGCGCGTAGATGGGAATTTCTAATAGATCTCCGAGGCCCCGCGCTGCTCTTCAATATCTGCCTGGCGCTATTAGTGCCGGCTCAGTGGCAGTGAAATAACCGAGATAATCTTTTAAGGTACCTTTCTTAAGGTGGAACGGCGACGTTGCCAGGTCTCATGCATTCTCTTTTGCATGTGAGTGCCTGAATGCCTAACGCTGAACGTCAAGGAAGGTTTTTATGGATGGGGGGTATTTGTGCAGTGATACATAGCAGCGTGTTTTATCATGATTTGAATTGGATCATTTGTGTTGTTATATACAGAAATGTTACTTTCCCACCTAAAGAGAAAGCGTTGACTTTTACAGGCTCAGGAGATCACCCTCCTCTGCATCCACCTGTGTTTAAATGAGGTGATATGGTATAGCCACATACATAGCATATCATATACACACACACACAGGAAACCATCATTTACACAAACAGACCGACAAATGGAAACCCAGTACAAAACATCTCTCACACACAAACACAAACACACATTCAACATGCACACTGTAGACATACACACTACCTTTTTATAATTTATGCGGAGAAAGATTAGAAAGGAAAACTGAATGTAATAGTTGTGTGTGTGTGTTTATGTTTGTGTGTGGCTCTCTGTATGTGTGTGTGTATGTGTGTGTCTCTCTCTGTATGTGTGTGTTTGTGTGTGTGTGTGTGTCTCTCTCTGTTTGTGTGTGTGTGTGTGTGTGTGTGTGTGTGTGTGTGTGTGTGTGTGTGTGTGTGTGTGTGTGTGTGTGTGTGTGTGTGTGTGTGTGTGTGTGTGTGTGTGTGTGTGTCTGAAGGGATGTGCCACAGTGCTAATTGCCCATATTCCTAATGTGGGGATGATTTGCTGCAGCACTTAGCTGCAGAACATAGGAGACAGAGTTTCTCTCTCTCTCTCCTTATCTCTCTCTCTTTCTCTCTCTCTTTCCCTTCCTACCCTATCTTTCTTCCCCTCTCTCTCTCTTTTTCTCTCTCTCTCTCCCCCTACGCCGTAGAAGATGAGACATCCGGCTTCAGCAGGCAGTTAGGGGATTGGAGGAGGAGGAGTAGGAAGAGGGGAGCAGAGGGGAGTGGAGGGGGCTAGAGCGAGGGAGAGGAGGAAGAGAGAGAAGAGGAGAGAAGTGAGGGAGGGAGGGAGGGGGTTGGCTCTGAGCTCAGACAGCGTGAGGTCCCTGGGGAAAGAGAGAGGCTGGAATTATTCTACGGTCATGGGCTTTTTTCCCCTCCCATCTCGTCCCCTCCCTCCCTCCATCTCACACGCCGAGGACCTCTGAGTATAATCCTCCACCGCTCAGCCCAGCTCGTATATCTCTCTGCCGTCCCTGAGACAAAGGTTATCACTCCCCCACCTCACGGTTGGCCGGCGGCTGTAGAACCACTAACCACATCCTGGGCTGGTATACATTGAAACAACAGGAACAATCCTATAGAATATTATAATATTAATTATGATATTAGGGAAAATGCTTATTAATTGTTAATGAAAGCATGATTAATTACACCCACAATCATATGATCATCATGAGAAATCACAAATAAATATTGTTGTACTGTATATTAGCCATAATGCTGATTAACGTGTTTTTTAATATTGCTACATTTTAAATTCCAGGTAGCTAGCCTACCACTGTGGTTTAATTCATCTCCATTGTTGACTCAGTGGCCTGCCAGAGCATGTAATTCTCCACATTCAGAGTGGGAGAGAGCCTCTCCTTCTCTACTCCTTCCCTCTCTCACCGAGCCACATACCTTCAGCAGTGATCACCCATAAGATGAGAGTGATTACCCCTCCTTATTCCCCCTATCTCTCTCTCTCTCTCACTCCTCTCCCCCCCCCCCCCCCCCCATGTTAAGCCTCTATACGGCTCAGTCATTACCTGTCGTTGTCCAAGGCACTTGATACCATTTCTCTTTAAAGATAGACTTAGAAAGACATTCAGATTCATGGCACCTCTGTCCCTATGACTCAGAGAGAGAAATAAGACACACACACACACACACACACACACACACACACACTCATTAGACTGGGGTGAGAAGGGCAGGATCGACAGAGGAGGGGAAGTAACAGTTAGGATTTGGTTATGAAGACCCTGCTCAGTGAGTGGCTCAACAGGGAAGAGAGGGATGGAGATAGAGAAAGGGGGATGGGGAAAAGAAAGAGAGACAGAGAGGAGGGCGAAAGCGAGAGGGACAGGAGAAAGCAAGGTACAGAAATAGAGAGAAAGAAAGAGAGAGAATTACAACCCCCCTTTCCTAGTGATTGGAGACCCTTCTGGCCTGGCGGGCTGCCTAGGTGTTAGGTATGCAGCAGCAGTGTTAGCCAGGGCCACGCCCCCCTCGCTCTGCTCATCACCATAATGACCTCCCCCAGGTATAAGTACACAGGGACACGCCGCCACCACACGCGCCACGCCGCACACACGCCACCACCGGGGGCACTGCGCCAGGGACGGCAGACGGCGACCAGTCAGGGAGCAACAGAGGGGGATAGATGGAGGGGAGGAAGAGAGGAAAGGAGAGGGGAAAACAGGAGGGCTTCTGAGAGACAGGTGTCATGGCAGAAGGAAGGATGACTAATTACACAAGGTATCTCCCTCTATTAGGAGCTGGATGTGACTGGCTATGGAACAATAGAGTAGGAAGACCGTGTTGCTGCGATGTCCTGATGCCGTGTCCATATATTTAGACTGATTTGTAAAAAAAATTGTGACATCACATTTCATATAGGTTTTTCCCATATGGACAATGATGTAAAACAAACCTAAACTTGAACCTGAGCTTAAATCTGAACTTGAACCTGAAATTGAACTTGAACTTGGCTAGGTTATGCAGGCATCTTCTTTAACCTTTCAGTGGAAGGTATACTGAAATGAATGTTCTGTATAGAAATAAAGAACCAAGTTAAGGAGACACAAGGATGGTAGACATGTGCAATGTGTGGAAAGAAAGTATTAACAACCAAAAAACAAAAGGTTGAATAATATTCATCCGTATAATATTAAAATGACTGCATTTCATTTCATTTCATGTGTGCACACTATAAATAGAGATTTTTTTTAGAAACTGTTTTTTTAATTGATGTATTTACATAAAGCTTGGATTTACAAGACCACAAATGCGATTGAAATATATTTTGGTGACAGCTTTCATATACCTCAACATTTCAATGTTTGTTTATCAAAAACATCCCCTACTTTTACATCAACAATGAATCTATTCTGTCATGAATAACAGACATGATCCTTAATAATCAACAATCGAGCATTAGATAGACGTCCAATTAGAAACCCACGAAATACAGCACATCACACCATGATTGGCCGGGGTCAAGCAGGAAGTAGGAACTCAATAGTCAGGCTGCATGACACCAATTTCCCCTCAGTCTAAACACATGGACCCAACACACATGGAAATGGATAGATGATGCTCGCCCCATCGCTGCCATGACTACATCTCCCTTATGGAAGTCAACCTGGCTTAAAAAGTGGTGAAATTGGAACTCCCTGAGGAGCTTGAAAGAGAGATAGAGAGGGGAAAACTATTCTGCATCGGGTGGACGTTTGTGTGTGTGGTCCTGATTACAAACCATGGTACTGTGACTTCTTAAGGATTGTGATGTCATACTGTCAGGATCTATCCCATGTCACGTACACTGGACTCTCCCAGTGCGTGAGGGTTGCCAGGTCTGTCCTACACTGTAACAGGGTGAGAGGAGGTGCTGGTTCTGTGTAGTTCCCTCTGCTTCTCTGCCACAGCCAGGCCGGGGGTGCAGGACGCAGCAGGTTCTGGCAACGCTCCAGAGCGGCCCAGCCGACTGAGCTCATTTGGGCACGCTTCTACAAAGCCGTGCATCTGCACCCCTGCACCTGTTTAAAGTAACCCCTCCCCCTCACTCCTCTACCCTGGTAACCAGGTAACAGGAGCAGGCGCCAACGACACCAGCCTGCCAGGGTTACTGCTGTACCAGTCAGGTGGTGTGCTGCATATGATAAGGAGAGAGAGAGAGAGAGACACAAACACACACAGAGAGAGATATTTGTGTGTGTGTTGTGTGAGTGAGAGAGAGATACAGAGAATAAAGAAAGGAAAAGTATGAAGGATTTTTGCTGATTAAAGTGTATCTAAGCCTGTCTATGTTGTATCTCAGTCCCAAGACACTGTTCCTTTCCTTCCCAATGTCCTTATTTATCACCAAAAAAACAGACACAAAGCGTATTTATCACCAAAACAACAGACACAAAAGTTATTTACCACCAAAACAACAAACACAACACTTGTGTTGCCTAAAGAGACAAAACTCTTATTTATCACCAAAACAACAGACACAACGCTTATTTATCACCAAAACAACAGACACAACGCTTATTTATCACACAAACAACAGACACAAACGTATCGCCAAAACAATAGACACAACGCTTATCACCAAAACAACAGACAGGTCGCTTATTTATCACCAAAACAGACACTAAGCTTATTTATCACAAAACAACAGACGCAAAGCTTAGAAAGACTGGGGGAGCACAACACTGTGTCTGCATGGCCTCTAGAGTAGCAGTCTGAACGGTTGGTATCAGACATCAGACCAGCGTCACTCTGTGCTGTCTACCAGACTAACTCATCTCCCTCTCCTCCTCCCTCCACTCCTCCTCCTCTCTTCTCTCTCTCTCCTTAGTGTCTGTCCGTCTTTGCCTCTTTCCCTTTTTAAAGGCGAACGCAGGCGGGTAGCGGCGTCCGTGGCGCTCCTCTCGACACGTGGGCCCATCTTCTCACCTTGGAAACGGAGGATGGGCATGCGTGGCGCGCTTTGATGGCTTAATTATCTCTGTGGAAACAGGCAAGGGCCAGACAGAGAGCGGTAACGGACACACAGACACAGCCAGGTAAAGGCTCCAGTAGTCATGCTAACGGGGCTGAATAGGCGTGTGAGTGATCGTTGGCATCGTTAGCTCCCCATCAGGCCGTTGTGTGTGTGGTTGACTGAAGGAGAAAGGAAGGGGGTTTGTTTGAGGGTCTTAATGTGTCTATACAGTAGCTGCATGTGTCCTTATACGCCCAATTACGCTCCCTTCTGTTGGTTTGAAGTTGCTGCTTGGTCTAGTAATGGAGAGTTGTCTAAAGGAAAAGATTGTTGATATTTAAGTCCCACAATACATCACTAGAAATAAGTCTCCTTCGTGTCATTTCAAATGTCATTACATGATGAATTGAAGACCTATGGCCTGAAGACCTATATACAGTTGAGGTCTGAAGTTACCATACATTTAGGTTGGAGTCATTAAAACTTGTTTTTCAACCACTCCACAAATTTCTTGTTAACAAACTATAGTTTTGGCAAGTCGGTCGGGACATCTACTTTGTGTATGACATTTTTCCAACAATTGTTAACAGACAGATCATTTCACTTATAATTCACTGTATCACAATTCCAGTGGGTCAGAAGTTTACATGCACTAAGTTGACTGTGCCTTTAAACAGCTTGGAAAATTAAAGAAAATGATGTCATGGCTTTAGACGCTTCTGATAGGCTAATTGACATAATTTGAGTCAATTGGAGGTGTACCTGTGGATGTATTTCAAGGCCTACCTTCAAACTCAGTGCCTCTTTGCTTGATTATCATGGGAAAATCAAAAGAAATCAGCCAAGACCTCAGAAAAATAAATTGTAGACCTCCACAAGTCTGGTTCCTTCCTTATACAGAAATGACTGCAGAGGCATTTTCTCCAAGCTATGGCAGAGTACTTTAACTAACAGCAGGCTGGACCCAGAGCTCTACTATAACTAACAGCAGGCTGGACCCAGAGCTCTACTATAACTAACAGCAGGCTGGACCCAGAGCTCTACTATAACTAACAGCAGGCTGGACCCAGAGCTCTACTATAACTAACAGCAGGCTGGACCCAGAGCTCTACTATAACTAACAGCAGGCTGGACCCAGAGCTCTACTATAACTAACAGCAGGCTGGACCCAGAGCTCTGTCCTTCCTTATACAGAAATGGCTGCCGAGGCATTCTCTCCAAGCTACGGCAGAGTACTGTAGCCTATGTTACTGTTTACAGCATATTACGAATATAACACATTTGATTATTTGTTATATTTGTTTGATTTATTATAGACAGTTTGACTTTCAAGGCCTTTGTTCCCACTATGATTGTCTGAATGGTTCCTATTACCTGTAACATTTACACTATATGTGTGTTGTAAACACACCAATAAAATGACGTATTTCATATTCATTTCATTGGGCATTGAGGTACATTCTTGATGTTGTTACAATATGCGTCTCACACCGACATGTGTCTAGAGATGTGAGATTTGATATTAGAATTTGCGTGTAATCTCATCAAAATGATTTCAGGCTCCCAACCGAAACCTATCTCATATCTGATAACCAAAAGATGTCAATTTCACTGATGTTTCTTGGAAAATGGATGGTTTTCTTCCCAGAATGTACATTTGTTCACAACCTTACAACACTGTATTTTTGTGTTACTCTGAATATTCATAGCAACTCTCAATAACCTTAGAAAAAAATACACATTTCTCATGGTCAACCCTGAATTCATCATAAACTTTTAAATGAATTATGTGACATAATTGCTGCAAATCAAGCATCTTTTCTCCTAATATTAATATGAAACAGTTCAACAGTTTTATCACTAGGGACTGGAGGGGATCCTGGGTATGTGACCCAACTAGACACAACTCTGGGCCTTATTCATCACAGAACCCCCTCCGTTAGAGAAAGTCGTGATGTCAGCAGGGGGTAGCGAACCATTTAGCTTTGGAAATAGGGGGGTGCCTTCTGTCTCCCATAGATGGGGGTGGGGGGTGTTGGGTCGAGCTCGGTTTAATTGAAGATTATCTGCTTAGCTACTCAAGCATAGCCAGCGCTAAACAGCGCTGTGTGTGTGTGTGTGTGTGTGTGTGTGTGTGTGTGTGTGTGTGTGTGTGTGTGTGTGTGTGTGTGTGTGTGTGTGTGTGTGTGTGTGTGTGTGTGTGTGTGTGTGGGCTTGGATTAAGAAACCGTCCATGTAGCAGAGACCTTGGGGTCTGGTGCTGCGCTCAATTAGCGAGAGAGGGCCCTGATACTCCTCATCTCTCCTCCTCCTCTCCTCTCCTCTCCTCTCCTCTCCTCTCCTCTCCTCTCCTCTCCTCTCCTCCTCTCACCTGAACTGCATGTTAAGAGATGGATGGGTCATAGCACACACACACGCATGCAAACATGTAAATCCAAACATTTGCAAGCACACACACACACTCACGCACACGCACACACGCACTCACTCACTCACTCACTCACTCACTCACTCACTCACTCACTCACTCACTCACTCACACACACACACACACACACACACACACACACACACACACACACACACACACACACACACACACACACACACACACTCTCTTTCACACGAATTGACACACATTTGAGGTTTATCTCTTCTTGTACACTGATGGGAGATGTTGAAAAGTGACTGTCTCCTCTCCCTCTCTGCCTCTGTCTTATTTACACTATCAACCACCACAGCATCTTAATGATGGCAGACTGCTGTAGGTATCTGGCCTCTGTACACTGACAGGGGGATGGAGGGGTGGAGGTAAGAGGGCCTTGATACTGTGAAGACTGAAAGGTCCTTTTGTCTGGGCTGACCCTAGTGGTGTGGCGAGGCCAGGTGGTCACAAGGTACCCCCCTCCTCCTCCCTCCTGCGCCATGGCCGCTTTTTTCCTCTCCTTGACCTCTCCCTCATCCCTCTTTCCACCCGCTCTCCCTCCGTTCAACCATCGTTCCTCGGCTCGTGTCAGCGAGACACTGAGGGATGGGGGGAGCGCGTGCCACGGCAAATGACACATTTTGGGAATCTAAGGTTAGCTAGACTTAGTCAGGCTCTGTGTGTATTTCTCCTATACAAGATGGCCTCCTGTGATCTCCTGCATGAAAGCCCGTGCTTGTAAAAGACTTGAAGACCATTTTATCAAGGCTGGATCATGAATATCAGTAACATAGTCATTTATTTAGTCATAATCTATGTAACTATGTCACATAACCACAGTCATAACCACAGTCATAACCACAGTCATAACCACAGTCATAACCACAGATGTCTTTGCTGTTCTATTCTCATACGGTACATTTCTATGGCAGTAATATCGTCGCAGAATGTTAGGTACTGTTTCCCATATCTCTGTTTCCCATATCCGTCTCCTTCACTGTGACTTTGTCCCGTGTGGCTCGGTTGGTAGAGCATGGCACTTTCAGCGCCAGGGTTTTGGGTTTGATTCCCACGGGGTACCAGGACAAACAAATATTAAAACGTATGCACTCACTACTGTAAGTCGCTCTCGGTCTGGTAAATGACAAAAAAAAACATGTTTGAAGATTCCTCCTTTCACACTATGGTCTGATATCTATACTGCCATATACACGGTTCATCAGACATGTGTTCTGAGGGATTAGCTATATTATGGACATGGGAACGTAATGGACGTTTGTAGCCTTGTTCTGTCTTATGAGCGTTCAGCCTCCCGCTACGGTCAGAATGAAGCAGATAGGATTGTGGGTAATGTAGAGTGAGGGCAGGTTTTTGGACGGCCTGATAAGGGGGCAGCCGTGACCTTGGGGCCCTTTCTGCTCCACAGCTTAATTAAGAAGAAGGCTAGTGTTTCTGTGAAGCACCGTGACCTTGGGGCCCTTTCTGCTCCACAGCTTAATTAAGAAGAAGGCTAGTGTTTCTGTGAAGCACTGTGGCTGTCTCGCTCCTTTCTCACAAAAGGCCTGTCTTCCAAGGAGCTCTTCTACCGGCTGTATATATTCCAACTACTTTGTATTTCTAGTCATGCGTTCTTCAGAAAATGATGCCTACCTTCCTGACCGCAATACAGGCCGGAAGAGTACAAAACAGTGGTTGGCGGGCATGGAATTACCACGTTGCCGTGCCGACTTCGTGCTGCATGAGAAGAAAAACGTAATTGGCTACTCCTCAGACAACAGTTACCTTCAATTAGGCATGAAAAGACACGTTCATGTCGGATCGGGGGGAGAGAGATGGCCCCTTTTCGCCTGGCATTCTTTTTGCTGCTACCTTCGGCTGAGGTAATCTGAGGGAAAATCTGCTGGCCCGGCTTTGTTTCATTGTGCCGTCGTGTAATAATTGAATCATCGCATAACTGCAATACCACAAAATCAGCCGAATAAAGACACACAGAGACAGAATGAGAGCGATGGAAAGAGAAAGAGAGGGTTAGGTAGAAAGAAAGAGAGGGAGAGAGAAAGAAGGAGAGGGAAGGAAGAGAAAGAGAGCACACTTTTGAATCGGACACAAAGGCCTTTTTGGGTGTTTTTTTTCTACCTTGATTGTCCAAGCGCATTGGTGGATGAAATGCTAAAAGGCTAGCAACCCTAACGCTGAGCAGTTAGGTACTGTTATGGTTACTCTTTGCATTGGAGAGAAATGACACTAGAGTTGTCATTTACAATGCACCGTTATAGCAGGCCTGTGAACATTTCTCAAAGCTAAATGTATCAGAAAATATTTTAGAAAAATGAAAATAGAGTTTCATGGGCATTTGGCAGGTGATTGGATTAAATAAAGCTCAGTTAAATCCAATATTTGCCACATAAGGAGCAGGAAGAGGGAATGGGGTGCGACGCTTTAATCTGACCCCGGGGTAAGGTGCCATCCAAGCTAAATAGGGACCGGGGACAATGGACGGGCAGGGACTTTTTAGAGGACAGACTAGGCTTGTTGCCACCATCCCATTACACAACCATTCTGCTCCAAACCGGTAAACAACATTCAACAACCAATGACATTGTATCTGCAGTCTTTTGAAAAGGCCTTACAATATTATACAAGTTACATTATGTGATGGTATAGTGGAACAGGAGGTTGGTGGCACCTTAATTAGAGAGGACGAGCTCGTGGTCATGGCTGGAGCAGAATAGGTGGAATGGTATCAAATACATCAAACACATGGTTGGATGCCATTCCATTCGCATCGTTCCAGCCATTATTATGAGCTGTCCTCCCCTCAGCAGCCTCCGCTGGTATAGTGTAATGTGTACGCATGCGTGTGTGTTTACAGATGTGTGAAGAGGCCTGAGCTAACACTCAAAGAGCGTATTTGTGTCCTGTCTGTCTGTGGTTTGTATGTAACTTAATTGAGGCGACAGGAGATAGCAGAACACAGTCTTGTGCAGCACTGTCAAGCGTAATTCTGTGGCTATATTGTTCTCCTTCTGCTGGCTGAATGAGACAGACAGGGCTTTCAGATCAGAGAGAGACACACACACACACACACACACACACACACACACACACACACACACACACACACACACACACACACAACTTACACTCACACACACACACAACTTACACTCACACACAGTGGCAGTGAAGCCTCTATACACACTTGGGAATTGTGTGTGTCTGTTTGCATGCAAATATAGATGTAGCCTATTAGCTAATTTCAGTCAGTGGAGGAGGAAGTTGAGGACCACCCTCCTCAGTGAATTTCAGAAAAATAAAACTAGTGAAACATTACCAAAGTTACATTTTTTTATAGAAAACTATACTAAATATATTTGTCACCAAATAATTGTTTAAAACAGCTAGTTACCATCCTCCTCTGGGTACATTGACTTCAAAAGGAGGCCTAGGAGGGAACCTAGGAGGCTCCTGGTTCTCACCCCATTCCATAGACTTACTCAGTAATTATGACAACTTCCTGAGGATGTACTTCAACCTATCAGAACTCTTGCAGCATAAACTGACTTGTTGTCAAACCAATCAAAATATCAGATAATTAATTTGGTACTGAAAGCATAAGCTACTGTTAGCTAGCACTGCAGTGCCTAAAATGTGGTGAGTAGTTGACTCACAGAGAACGGAAATAGTTGAACAGTTTTGAAGAAATTAATTTCTTCAAAAATAAAGAAAAGAGAGAGAGATAGAGAAAGCTGGCTATATTTGTTTCACTTTCACTTACTTAGCTAGCCAGCGAATGCAGCTACAGTAGCTAGTTTAGCCGACTCAAACATCCAAATCAAACAGAGAGGGATGCTATGTTACCTAGCTGGCTGTGGCTATCCAACACTGGAACTCTTCCAACTTTTGCTTGCTAACTGTACACTGTACTGCATGATTGTAGCGGGTTTACTAACGCGTTAATTATAGTAGCCATGTTGACTATGATGCTAGCTAATATGGTGACAGCGATGTAGGCTGTGTGTAGCGGTTAGCGGTTATGATATAAAGGTATGGCTTGGATTTTTTATTTTCTTGGCCTGGTGACAGACAGCTGATGTGTTGTGCACTGCAGTCCACAAGCGAAGGGAAAAGATTAGAAGAGTAGAGTGCGTAGATGAGAGAAGGAATGATCCAATGATCAAAGGGATCATTCTGTTTATATGTGGCTGTTATGAAAGCGAACTGTGTTTGCGTGTGATCATGGGTGTATTCATTCCGCCGATTCTGTTGAAAAACAGTTCTTAAAACGGAAGCCAACGGAACAAAACTTGCATAAACATACCTGCATTTGTCCAATAGCAACTCTTGTTTGTAACTGTTGGACTAATGATTACACCGTACAACAGCTAGATGCAGGCAAGACTGTGCAAGGCGGAATTAAATGTGTCAATGTCACCTTGATTACTCACATTTCTCTCAACCTGTGCACCTACGTTGTAAACTTTCATTCATAGGCTAGGTTGTAGCAACGTCATGATGGGTATAGGGAAAATTTGAGTATCATGTAGTAGCCTAAACCTATCGCTGTTACATTGAACTGAGTGAATGGAACATGAATGACAGTCATTCAATATGCTGTAATAGAAATAAGGCCATGCTCATGAAAATAATATTATATTCCCTCGTCTTAAACTGCACCGGCCACCACTGATTTCAGTGTGGGTTCATACCTAATGTATGGAACCAGGTATTAGTAATCAAGTCTACAGTATGTCTTTGTGTTGCTATGACTGTATTTGTACCTGCAGTGGGAGCCATAGAAATAGATCTACCCCTCATGTAATCAGTCAAATTGCTGTGGTATGCAGGGCTGAAAGGGTCATTTAACCATTTTGTGAAATGCCCCTTGAACCTGTTCTATTAATTATATTTCTATAATGTGAGTGTCTGGCTATTTGTTTGTATGACATGTTGACTTCAACTATGTGAAGACCTCTATGTGTGTTTGTATTGTAGACATACTGTTACTAGATGGATAGAGACTTATACCATGTGTTTGTATTGTAGACATTCTGGTTCTAGCTGGATAGAGACTTATACCATGAGTTTGTATTGTAGACATACTGTTACTAGATGGATAGAGACTTATACCATGTGTTTGTATTGTGGACATTCTGGTTCCAGCTGGATAGAGACTTATACCATGAGTTTGTATTGTAGACATTCTGGTTCCAGCTGGATAGAGACTTATACCATGAGTTTGTATTGTGGACATTCTGGTTCCAGCTGGATAGAGACTTATACCATGAGTTTGTATTGTGGACATTCTGGTTCCAGCTGGATAGAGACTTATACCATGAGTTTGTATTGTAGACATTCTGGTTCCAGCTGGATAGAGACTTATACCATGTGTTTGTATTGTAGACATTCTGGTTCCAGCTGGATAGAGACTTATACCATGAGTTTGTATTGTGGACATTCTGGTTCCAGCTGGATAGAGACTTATACCATGTGTTTGTATTGTAGACATTCTGGTTCCAGCTGGATAGAGACTTATACCATGAGTTTGTATTGTGGACATTCTGGTTCCAGCTGGATAGAGACTTATACCATGTGTTTGTATTGTAGACATTCTGGTTCCAGCTGGATAGAGACTTATACCATGAGTTTGTATTGTAGACATTCTGGTTCCAGCTGGATAGAGACTTATACCATGAGTTTGTATTGTAGACATTCTGGTTCCAGCTGGATAGAGACTTATACCATGTGTTTGTATTGTAGACATTCTGGTTCCAGCTGGATAGAGACTTATACCATGAGTTTGTATTGTGGACATTCTGGTTCCAGCTGGATAGAGACTTATACCATGAGTTTGTATTGTAGACATTCTGGTTCCAGCTGGATAGAGACTTATACCATGAGTTTGTATTGTGGACATTCTGGTTCCAGCTGGATAGAGACTTATACCATGTGTTTGTATTGTGGACATTCTGGTTCCAGCTGGATAGAGACTTATACCATGAGTTTGTATTGTGGACATTCTGGTTCCAGCTGGGGTAACTCCTCCTCTCTGGGGTAACTCCTCCTCTCTGGGGTAACTCCTCCTCTCTGGGGTAACTCCTCCTCTCTGGGGTAACTCCTCCCCTCTGGGGTAACTCCTCCTCTCTGGGGTAACTCCTCCCCTATGGGGGTAACTCCTCCCCTCTGGGTGTAACTCCTCCTCTCTGGGGTAACTCCTCCTCTCTGGGGTAACTCTTCCTCTCTGGTGTAACTCCTCCCCTCTGGGGTAACTCCTCCCCTCTGGGGTGACTCCTCCTCTCTGGGGTAAC
This sequence comes from Oncorhynchus clarkii lewisi, assembly GCF_045791955.1. Taxonomy (NCBI): domain Eukaryota; kingdom Metazoa; phylum Chordata; class Actinopteri; order Salmoniformes; family Salmonidae; genus Oncorhynchus; species Oncorhynchus clarkii. Next base: position 8,805,324 of record NC_092165.1, read on the forward strand.
TCCTCCTCTCTGGGGTAATTGAATTCTGACAGCGACCTGGTGCTTTACCTCCTAAAGTCCATGCACAAGCGTGCACACACACACACACACACACACACACACACACACACACACACACACACACACACACACACATACACACACACACACACACACACACACAAACTGAGGCTCTTAGAGCTGTATAGGATTACTCTGCTATCTACTGGTGCTGCTGGCTGGAGACACAGATGGAGGGGGAGAGAGAGTGAGAATGAGAGAGAGAGAGAGAGACAGGAATAAGGAGGTGAAGATTTTCTTCCTCCTGAGTGCACCGCTCATGCGGCGGAAATGCTACGGAGGTCAGTTGCTACCCCCCCTCCCTCCCTCGGCTCCATCCTTCCCTCTCACTCTCCTTCATCCTTCCCTCTAACTCTCCTCCTCCATCCCTCCCTCTTTCTCTCTCCCTTTCTCCTCTCTCAGCCTTATCTCTGCCCGTATTTCCTTCGCTCTCATGCCACGCGACGTTTTGACAAACAGATTTATTGGTTACGTCATATTTCTTCCCTGTTTTAATCAAATGCCGGGGCAGCGGGGCTGACTGGCGCTCAGATTAATATCGCCATTGATCAGATTGGATGGAGGTGTCCTCGAACCCGCACCCGCTCCTACCCCCCTCACTTAGCCTCTACGCTACCACTGCTCCGAGAATTCCGGTAATATGCCTCTTCTCTGTGTGGCCTTGATGTGTGTGAGGATGCGAGCTGGCACTGTAGGCTGATTGGCTGGATGTGTGTGGGTGGTTGGGTGGGTGTGCGTGGGTCTGTGTGTGTGTTTGTGTGTACAGATCGTGTGCCCAAAGTGAACATGTATGTTTACAGGTGTATATTTGAGTGTGTGTGTGATGATGACAGAAAGAGAGTGAGAGAGACAGAAAGAGTGAGAGAGACAGAGAGAGAGAGAGAGAGAGAGAGAGAGAGAGAGAGAGAGAGAGAGAGAGAGAGACTCGAAAGACGGGGAGCTCCAGACAAGGATGAGGAGAGATGACAGCAGGTACAGCACAGGATCCAGCCTGACAATACCACAGGAAGTCATTTTAACAAATGCACTGGGGCTACCCGGGGTTAGTGACAGCCTTCTCCATCCCTTTCTCTCTCCCTTCCTCCCCTTTCCCCTCCTCCCCTCACCCCCTGGTCCCCGGCCTGCCACTCAGGCTGCGGCAGTCCGCCACTCTTGCCGCGCCGATCATGCGTGACATGAGGGTCAGCGGCGGCGGGCGGCGAGGTGAGTGGCTCCGGGGCCCCCCAGGGGGCCAGGCAGCGCGGGGGAAATTACCACACATCTTTTGTTGCTAAGTGCACGGCTGAGTGATGAACAGAAGCGGCCTTTGGCAGACGCTAACTGCAGGGGTGTAGAGGGAGCATGAGGTGGGGGAGGCAGAGAGAGAGATGGTGGCGGAAAAAGGGAGAGGGGAAGAGGAGAGGGGGTGCGCCGGGGAGCCGCAGCCTTCTGATTAAGGGTGAAAGACTGCCGGCTGAGGGAGGAGGAGGAAGGAGGAGGGAGACTGAGCTCAAAGCCTGCCATCTCTGAAGAGTGAGGAATGAGACAGAGCCAAGGAGATTGGGCTGGTCTGTGTTAACAGTCTGCTAGGCCCGCCCCTGTCTTTCTCCCTCTCTGAAGAGTGAGGAATGAGACAGAGCCAAGGAGATTGGGCTGGTCTGTGTTAACAGTCTGCTAGGCCCGCCCCTGTCTTCTCCCTCTCTGAAGAGTGAGGAATGAGACAGAGCCAAGGAGATTGGGCTGGTCTGTGTTAGCAGTCTGCTAGGCCCGCCCCTGTCTTTCTCCCTCTCTGAAGAGTGAGGAATGAGACAGAGCCAAGGAGATTGGGCTGGTCTGTGTTAACAGTCTGCTAGGCCCGCCCCTGTCTTTCTCCCTCTCTGAAGAGTGAGGAATGAGACAGAGCCAAGGAGATTGGGCTGGTCTGTGTTAACAGTCTGCTAGGCCCGCCCCTGTCTTTCTCCCTCTCTGAAGAGTGAGGAATGAGACAGAGCCAAGGAGATTGGGCTGGTCTGTGTTAACAGTCTGCTAGGCCCGCCCCTGTCTTTCTCCCTCTCTGAAGAGTGAGGAATGAGACAGAGCCAAGGAGATTGGGCTGGTCTGTGTTAACAGTCTGCTAGGCCCGCCCCTGTCTTTCTCCCTCTCTGAAGAGTGAGGAATGAGACAGAGCCAAGGAGATTGGGCTGGTCTGTGTTAACAGTCTGCTAGGCCCGCCCCTGTCTTTCTCCCTCTCTGAAGAGTGAGGAATGAGACAGAGCCAAGGAGATTGGGCTGGTCTGTGTTAACAGTCTGCTAGGCCCGCCCCTGTCTTTCTCCCTCTCTGAAGAGTGAGGAATGAGACAGAGCCAAGGAGATTGGGCTGGTCTGTGTTAGCAGTCTGCTAGGCCCGCCCCTGTCTTTCTCCCTCTCTGAAGAGTGAGGAATGAGACAGAGCCAAGGAGATTGGGCTGGTCTGTGTTAACAGTCTGCTAGGCCCGCCCCTGTCTTTCTCCCTCTCTGAAGAGTGAGGAATGAGACAGAGCCAAGGAGATTGGGCTGGTCTGTGTTAGCAGTCTGCTAGGCCCGCCCCTGTCTTTCTCCCTCTCTGAAGAGTGAGGAATGAGACAGAGCCAAGGAGATTGGGCTGGTCTGTGTTAACAGTCTGCTAGGCCCGCCCCTGTCTTTCTCCCTCTCTGAAGAGTGAGGAATGAGACAGAGCCAAGGAGATTGGGCTGGTCTGTGTTAGCAGTCTGCTAGGCCCGCCCCTGTCTTTCTCCCTCTCTGAAGAGTGAGGAATGAGACAGAGCCAAGGAGATTGGGCTGGTCTGTGTTAGCAGTCTGCTAGGCCCGCCCCTGTCTTTCTCCCTCTCTGAAGAGTGAGGAATGAGACAGAGCCAAGGAGATTGGGCTGGTCTGTGTTAACAGTCTGCTAGGCCCGCCCCTGTCTTTCTCCCTCTCTGAAGAGTGAGGAATGAGACAGAGCCAAGGAGATTGGGCTGGTCTGTGTTAGCAGTCTGCTAGGCCCGCCCCTGTCTTTCTCCCTCTCTGAAGAGTGAGGAATGAGACAGAGCCAAGGAGATTGGGCTGGTCTGTGTTAACAGTCTGCTAGGCCCGCCCCTGTCTTTCTCCCTCTCTGAAGAGTGAGGAATGAGACAGAGCCAAGGAGATTGGGCTGGTCTGTGTTAACAGTCTGCTAGGCCCGCCCCTGTCTTTCTCCCTCTCTGAAGAGTGAGGAATGAGACAGAGCCAAGGAGATTGGGCTGGTCTGTGTTAGCAGTCTGCTAGGCCCGCCCCTGTCTTTCTCCCTCTCTGAAGAGTGAGGAATGAGACAGAGCCAAGGAGATTGGGCTGGTCTGTGTTAACAGTCTGCTAGGCCCGCCCCTGTCTTTCTCCCTCTCTGAAGAGTGAGGAATGAGACAGAGCCAAGGAGATTGGGCTGGTCTGTGTTAGCAGTCTGCTAGGCCCGCCCCTGTCTTTCTCCCTCTCTTCTTCTTTATTCCATCAACCTTTTTTGTGACTTGGTGACAAGAAAATGTAGCAAGGATTAGTCCATGCTTTTAAAAGATACACAATCCTTTCTGAAAAACATACCACAGTCAAGCCTTTATGTTTGTTTAGAATTATTGCAATGGGGAAACGGTGTAGACTGAATTAGCTTTATTCTTAGCCGATGATGAGCATCTTTACTAGAACATGAAAATATGATGTGGTTATTGTACAGAACACCTTCGACGCACCCTGGAATTCCCTTCATCCTATACAATATTGTGGGGTTGAAATCAAGAGCTTTCCTTTTTCTGGATGTTCTAGAGAAGTTGAACTGAAATGGCACCCTTTTAACTTTGGAAAGAGAGGGAAAGAGAGGGAAAGAGAGGGAAAGAGAGGGAAAGAGAGAGTAAGAGAGAGTAAGAGAGGGAAAGAGAGAGTCAGAGAGGGAAAGAGAGAGTCCGAGATAGTAAGAGAGAGAAAGAGAGGGAAAGAGAGGGAAAGAGAGGGAAAGAGAGGGAAAGAAAGAGTAAGAGAGGGAAAGAGAGAGTAAGAGAGGGAAAGAGAGAGTCAGAGAGGGAAAGAGAGAGTAAGAGATAGTAAGAGAGGGAAAGAGAGAGTCAGAGAGTGAAAGAGAGAGTAAGAGAGAGTAAGAGAGGGAAAGAGAGAGTAAGAGAGTACGAGAGGGAAAGAGAGAGAGAGGGAAGGATGAAAAACCCTCCCACATTTGACGAGGAGATAGAGAGAGTGAGCACCTGTGTCATTGTTATGCCTGTTGCCTAGAAACAGCATTCTCCACCCCGGCCGCTCCACACTACACAGCTAACGGAAGCCATGCATGAAGAAAGCCTTCATAAAAAAATAATAATAAACAGCGAATTCCATATTTCACGGACGTTTGAATATGGGCATTTATGTTGGGATGCAACCTCATCTCAACTCGCCGTGGTTCTCAGCATAAGCAGGTGTCTACAATTTAATTAACAAGAGCTAGCCGTGCTATGCCGTACCGTAGCCAGCTTGGAAAATCTCTCGGTTGAGGCGTTTCAAATGACCTGTTTACACGCACTCCCTCCCACACCTTTTCCGTTTCTGATACACGGTATGCAATGCATAGTCTCGCATAGGAGTATGCAAGTCAACCAGATTATATTCTGCAGGACACATAACCTATATGGTTTTGGACAATTTCTTTTGCATTTTCTACATCAGTTAATTTCAGTATGTCATCATAATTGTGTTTTTATATATCTTACATTGATAAATGTCCCACACAGCCTCAAAACATCCTTTTAATATGTGAAAAAGATACTTTGATCCAACTATTTGTAAACATGGAGATTTCTATATGGAAGGCTGTTTATCCGTCATACCATCTTGTGTTTGGTGGATACTGGTGTTATGGTGTGTTTCTTCTTCTTCTGGATATTATGATGTTTTCATTGTCGGCGTTGCCTTGGTCGGTGTGGTCGCTCTCTCTCTCTCTCTCTCTCTCTCTCTCTCTGCTGTCTTGGCATTGATGGTCCTTGGGGGCACCAGACGAGGCGATGGAGGCGAGGCCCGTGCGTTAACAATATAAACCCTGCGCTTCGCCACAGCTTCTGTCGCCTGCATGAAACACTCCTGCCTTTGATGGCTGTTTCCATCAGAACTCACCCCCCCCCCCTCCTCACCCACAGCCCTGCATCCAGCTATTCCCCCCCCCCACCTCCCAACCTTCCTCCCAGACCCTATCTGAAGTAATGTGGATGCTGGTAGTGCAGAGCAGCAGTGCCTTGCTCTGAGCTCAAAGCCTTCACTGGTCTCCTTGGATGATGCCAACCCCGCCATCCTTCCCCTCCTCCCCCCCAGCCAGTTAGTCGATAAGCAGAAAGCCCATTTAGAATTTCAGGGCAGGCTGGGGACGGACGGCTGGGGAGAACGTTGGACGGCAGCCGGGTCACCTGTAATAAAAGTCAGGATTAGACGTCTATCCATGTCTGAGAACGTCAGGAGATTAGGTAAACACCAGCCACTAGGGGCATCAGTGAGCGCTGCTAGCTTCAAGCAGGTTTTGGTTTTGCTGGGGCATAAGAATCAGCCTCTGGTGCAAAAGGTTGCATGTTCAAATCCAGCGATAGAAAGTTGTTTTTGAGATTTTAGTTTTTAAGCCCACACCTTAGCCCTTACCTTAACCATTCAGAGTTCATCCCTAACCTTAAGATGTCAGAGTTAATGCCTAACCTTAACCTTAAACACTTTGAAATGTGACTTTGGAAAAACTTCAAAATTTGACGTTTGAGAAACATGGATGAATGTCTAATCCTGACGTGACACTGCGAGAGCTGGTTGGGGACAGACAAGTGTGCCAGCAGCAGCCACAATCCAGCTGCCTCCTCAGCCAATCCTAGACTCTGTATTTTCTTCCAGTGCAGTCAAATATGTGACTTTCATGTGTTTAATATTTCCACACTACTAGGTTGGGATAATACTGTGAATTTGTGAAAGTAATGATAATGCCCTTTTAGTGTAAGATCTGTTTGAAAAGAACACCTGAAATGTCAGCCTGTTGTGGTGGGATGGAGTTTTGGTCTGCTTGGTGACATCACCAGGTGGTTCATTAGTTAATAGACCAATAAGAGAGAGTTCCAAACTCTCTGCCAATAATAGCTAGTTTTGCCCTCCCCACTCAAACCACTCCCAGACAGTCCTAGCTAAGAAGCTATTTTTGTTTCTTTATCACCATTTTTATTGAAAACAATCACAGTAAGGTACTTAATTGTTACGCAGAAATGATTTGATATTGATATTAAAACAACTGCATTGGGCCTTTAATGTTTATTTATTTTTTGTATTTTTTTTTACATGGGGAGTGATTACTTTAAAGAGCCAATGGCTGAGTACTGTAGGGCTCTGGTCTTAGTAAAGCACTATAAAGGGAATAGGGTGCCATTTGGTAAACAGCCAATGAGTTGGAGTGTGTGGTGCCTAACTTGGTGATTTATGCCGCTCATTCCTTTTGGCAGATATTGAAGTTGTCAGCGTTTTAACCTTGTGGCCTCTTAATGTGATTTGATAGGTCAGGCTGCTTTGTTGCCGGGCGCCCCTGCCAGCGCCTCGAGTGCTGTTGCCGTGCACGCTCGCCCGCCGCCGCCTGGTCCCACGGCCGTGACACTTTCCAATTAGTTTATCGGTTTTCACCCTCTGAAAAAAAAAACAAAGAGTGAGAGAGAGACAAAACGTTAGAGAAAGAGAGGGAAAGAGGAGGGAGGGATAGAGAGAGAGCGAGAGAGAGACAGAAAAGGAAGAGAGGGAAGAGGGAGAGAAAGGAGAGGAAAGTGTCACAAGACCCATTTGAGGATATAGAATACACAGGGTGGAGTATTAGTGTGAAACAGGGCTCTGTCGCCCCCCCCCCCCCCCCCCCCCCCCCCCCCCCACCTCTGTGGCTGGCGCAGAGCAGAGAGAGAGAGAGAGACAGAAAGACAGAGAGCGAGGAGAGGTTTGGAGAGAGAGAGCGAGGAGAGGTTTGGAGAGAGAGAGAGAGGGGAGAGGTTAGGAGAGAGAGAGAGAGAGAGGAGAGAGGTTTGGAGAGAGAGAGAGAGAGAGAGAGAGAGAGAGGAGAGAGGTTTGGAGAGAGAGAGAGAGAGAGAGAGAGAGAGAGAGAGAGAGAGAGAGGAGAGGTTTGGAGAGAGAGAGAGAGACAGACAGAAAGACAGAGAGAGACCGTCTGTCTTTTTGTATGGAGCTGGTTCATGTTACTGTTACCAGGGTCACATTCCAACAAGCTCTCAATAGCGAGAAGCCAGAGGAAAGAAAGCTTGGCCTCCAGCACAGCTTTTTCAAAAGAACCACGCACATTAAGATTAAGCAACAGCTGAGCTGTCCAGGAAATTCATCCTGTCATTATGTGTGGAGATGCATGATGTCTTGTGGAACAGCTCAGCTATCCTGATCAGTCTGGACTGTGTAGCATTCATATGTAGTCTTCATTTCACTTCCTGCTTGGATGGATAACTTCGAAACAGATCACCAAAGTTCCTAAAAAGTGATTGCTTGCCTGTCAGTATTACCACATAGTAATCATGAGAGATGATAGCCAATTATCTTTCGCTACCACCCTTTGTACAGCATCTCCTCAAAGAACACTCATCTGACGATTCCCATTGGCCATAGCGTAGGAGTTGCCTTTCAACACCGAATCAGCCATTGGCCAATAGGTGTTGCCTCAATCAAACAATAACACACGTCTCCGCGGTGACTCAACGCTAATCATCTAGTGTCTATCCCAATCATGATACCAAGGTATAGAAGCCTGGGCAATTCTCCAAACGAGCTATCGCCCAAATGCGTGCTGATGGTAATGAAACGATTATTTGCTCATCAGTGTGTGTGTGTGCGTGTGGGGGCCGCCGCCGTCGTCGCTCTGGTCACGTCTCACTATGATAATAAACCCCGGAGCCGTTGTTACCGAATCAGAGGCCTTCTGAGCTTCGGCTTCAAAGTGCAGCCTCCCTATTTAAAAGGAGGCTGGAGACATATTACTGGGAGAAAGATGGAGAGAGAGATAGAAGAGAAATAAGGAGAGGGAGAGTTTAAATGTGTATCTGATATCTGTGTATCTGATATCAAAAGAGAGACAGAGAGTGAGAGAGGAAGAGATGGAGAGATGGAGAGAGAGAGCGAGAGAGGAAGAGATGGAGCCAGCCAGCAGTGTGGTAGCAGAGGAATTGATTTGAAAAGCTCTGTGGAAAGGCAGTGTTTACTACCCTCCCTGGCCAGCCCATGACAGCACCACTAGCATCAAAACAACATTTGTTTTTCTCCCCTCCTGAAAAAAAGAGAGTGGTTTTAGGAAGGAAGGAAAGGGAGCGAGGTAGGTGTTCGACCGCACAAATAATGGTTTGCCACTCGGGCCAAATGATTAGTATTTCTGGAAACTAGCTTGTTGCTAGTCGAGTAAGGCTGTGTTATGTTTATCAGATGTTGCTTCTGTCTCCAAAACTCAAAGTAGCCTATCTGTACTCTGGAATGAAAGAGATTTGATGTACTTATATGGAATAGTATAACATTGAGAGAGACATCCAGATTCTGTCTTACTCCAACAATATATCACCAGGTAATGGAATCGGCTTGAATTGTCCCTAATGGGCTGCAGTAATTCATTAGTGGTGGTTGTTTATGACTTGGACATGACAAGTGCCAGACTGACTGGGTTTCCCAGGTTTCTACGGTTACTACGGTTACTAGAGCAGACAGGCCTTTTAACCCTGGTGACATAATGAGGAAACTGACAACCAATCAGTAGATGATTAGATAAAACGTTATTTCAATTAAACTGACATATACAGTAACGTTATACAAGTTAAGACTACCGTAAGAGAAACGCTCGAGAAGACTGATCTGTTGAAATTGTAAAGTAAGAAAATATGTATTTATTTATTGCCTTTATTTAATGATTCTGTACAGCAAAGCAGACAAGTTAAAACAATATATGGAAAAAAGTTCCAGATACAGGGGCAACAACTGCCCTAATTTGGGCCAATTCTGGACTTAGATCCCCTGTATCCATTAGTGGACCTCTAATAATGTTTGGTGTTAAAGGTCCCGAACAGTGGAAATCATGTTATTCATCTAATTGGATGATGTTTGGATGAATCCAGGTCAGAGTAGGTTGACTGTGGTATGAAAAATGACTGCAGCTGGTAGATTGACAAAGTTGATCATAAAGTTACTGGTCATCTCCCCCGTGTCAAACGCTTGGATTCAGGATTCAGGATTCTGGAGGCAGGAGGCAGGAGGCAGGCATTGCTACAGGCTTTATGCAACATCACGTAAAGCCGGAAGTGTTATACACCAACGTAGCTTCTCCTAATCGTGACTAATTCAAATATGCAACGCCTTGAAACCGTCATCACGTGCTCATCACATGTCTTGGTGCACAAACCATAAGATAGCTGAAGAATCATGTGTCCGAACGATACTGGTAACGAACCCCTTCATCTGTGTGTTGACTTTTAGCTAGCAGACTAACACACTGTGTTGTGACTGGATGCCATAGTGTTGATTTAACGTTACACTATTTCCCAACCCTTAGGAAAAAAGATTGCAGTCAGAGTACAGCAAATACTGCATCCAAAAAAACACATTTTTTTTTACTGCAGTAATTTTTCAGTGTAACTGCAGTTAGAGAGCAGTATAACTGCAGTTGTTTTTGCAATTACTGCGTCCAAAATACCACAGTCAACTGCAGTTACTTCACTTTTACTGCAGTTAGATACTGCAATAATTTTTTTGTAACGGGAAGAATGATGACATCCTACAGCAGGGGCTGCTTTCATTTCGGGTGGACAGGCTGCACTGAAAATTACAGTCATGTGGAGTGTGTGCAGTGCACATTTGGAGCGAAGTTGCTTTACCAATCAGGGAGAACATTCAATGGGTCCTGCCAGGAAACTAATCCCGAAGACGGATGCTGTACCATCACTGACAGTGGATCAGTGGATCGTACAAGCGCTGACCGTAGTATAAGTATCAGAGTTTGATGAGTCAGACACAGTGGCTGTGGCTGTAACTGAGGCTACTCTGACATGTGAACGATTGTTGTCCGTCCATCCCTAAGCCCCCTGCATTGAGTCTTAGACCACTGCAGCAGGAACGTTGTGATACAAAATCAGCTTTCCCAAGGCAAGGAAGGGGGGATATGCAGTGAAGCCTGTGAAGACAGACCCAACATACTGTAAGTCATAGTTATTCATTTTAAACCAATTGAGCATTTCAGGCACACCATTTTAAATACAAACATTGAAAAGTTACGACCAAATATTTCATATTTCAAATTGAGTACTTCAAAAACACCAGAAAACACATCGTAGAATTTGTAAATCACCACATCAATTGAACAGTAAATAAAATAATCTGAAATTCCCTACGTATTTTAACAAACATTTCCCTTTTCAAAAACATTACAGGCTACGTAGACCGGCTCCTGGATCTCCTCTTCAACGAGGTCACCCTTGATCCTGCACCATATGTGGGGAAGCTGTGGGAGCTGTCCACCCCAGGACCCCTGTCTGCCCAGTGTGAGAGGCCTGACAAGGAAGAGGCCATAGCTGGATTGGTCTCCCGCTTCAATCTTGGGGGTGACTGAAGCCAAGTGGGTGACTGAAGCCTGCTTGATTGAAGTGGGGTACATGACTCCCGGTCCTCTCCCGCTCCCCTCCCCTCCCCATCAATCTCTGTAGTTGCTTGCATTTCCTAAAGCATAAGTGATTCACTTGTACGTGATATGATATCACTTTGTTACTTTGTATAGTTTTTTTTCAAGCATTCGGACAGGAGACGAGTGTTACAAATTGTAAGATTCAATGGGGTCCTGCAGACTGTAGGACAATGCAATTGTGTATTGCTGCTGTTTGTCTGATATCCAACAGTCCATGTTCAGCTCTGTTGACCATGATGGATTCTGCAGAGAAAAGGGGTTGAGGCATACTATTTCGGCTCAAAATTACTTGTGGCCCATTGTTTACCTGGTCATCAATGACATGTGGCCCATTGTTTACCTTGTTACCTGGCAACCACCACAAGGGAGTTTCAAAGAGCTGCCAGTCAAGGCGAGCTCATGAATTTAAGCTCCCCGCCCACTCAGCCTGTTCTTTTAGGCTTTCTGATAGTTAGAGATTTTTTCAATTCTGAGCATTTTAACAGGGTACATATATTATGGGTGATGTTTTGGTCATTCAAAGGCAATTTTTACTTGGGAAACAGGATGACTGTGTGGGATCTTTAAATTATTTTATTTACCAGTGAGATAATTCACATTAAGCAGCCCATTCAGAGATCTCTATTACATAAAGCCATACAGTCACCTATTGGCCCAAATTTCCCCTCGCAATGTGAAAGAATAAAGCCTTAAATACTTAACCCAATTTGGAGGGGTGGGAGAAAATTCCTTTTCGTGCCGTGGCCACGCTCATAATTAACGGATTGCGGCTGAGCATTAGGAATGTGATTTATTTTTCAGTGGCAATTTCGATGGGAGGTTTTCACCCTGGCTACGGACGTGTGTGAACTGCACAAGTCTGCGGGTTGGCTGCTGGGAAGAGAGAGAGAGAGAGAGAGAGAGAGCAAAAAAAGAGCAGAAAGTGACAGGAAGAGAGAGCGAGAGAGAGAGAGAGAGAGAGAGAGAGAGCAGAAAGTGACAGGAAAAGAAGAGAGAGAGAAGAGAAGGGGAGAGAGAGCCAGGCAAACAAAGCCTGCCAGGGAGACCCCTACGCCACTTGTTAAAGGAAGTTTAGCCTCGCCGTGCCTCCAGCCATGGCGTTAATTATTAACAACATGGCTTCCTCTGAAGCGGTTCAGGAGGCAGCGAGGGACGGGCAGGCGGCTCTCTGAAAAAGCTCTGTGGAGAACAAGCGAGGGGAGCGAGGGAACAAAATGAGAGAGGGTACAGAGTACAGAGACACCCAGTAAATGGATGGAGGAAAGGAAAGGGTTGTGAAACTGTGTTTCTGTTGTGTTGTTTTCTCGCTCTCCCCAAGATGAACTTCTGGCTGGCTTGGTAATTGCCCCCCCCCCCCCCCCCCCGCCCTGCTTGTAAACACACAACGACAACTTGACGAGACCACGTGATTCGATGTCGTTTGCTTTACTCACGTGTAGGGCGATTATCACCATCTATTCAGCTGTCAGCTGATGTTACTGACATTTTCTGTTTTTGGAGAGAAAATCTCGCTTTGAGAAAATTCTAGAATTTCTATCAACATTTACCTAATGGGAGGGCTATAGATTGAGCTCCCTAATCAACATGGTAGCATTGAGTGGATCTTTCTCTAAGAGGAAACAGGAAGTCGTGATCTTCCTGCCCTTGTGGTACACTGTAATGAAGCTGTCTCCGGGTAGCCATGGCCCTGTCCAGAAACAATAGCTAGACCCTATACTCACCTAGTCACTAGATCTAAAATAATTAGATAAATGGAAAGAATATGGCAAAATCTTCACCCAGCCTATCAGAAGACAAGATGGAACTATTACCAAAGAGGGTGGATAAATGAAGATGTCCCACTGAGGCCGTTTACCATTGAAACAATGGTCAGTTCCGGTCTGCTTAAATGGCTCTCCTATAGTCACCAATGCATTAGCAGGTGGGTCTGGCCTGCTTAGTTAATTTACTGTATATGAACTAGAAAAAATGAGGTAGTGGGATCATGTCTCATGTCCGTTTCCGTTTCTGCTATTACCATACCTATCGAATGATTTCAGACCACCAGGAAGTGCCTAGGGGAATTCTATATAAGCTACTGTTTCTGGACAGGGCCCATTTGTTCCTAGTATAGGTTTTCAGTCAAAAATCTTCCTCCAGGAAGTAACTTGTGTTCCACCATGTTATTGTCAAAACTATAAGCCTAGTCATGTTGTAGCATCAACAGCTATCTAATAGAATGGGGGTGCTAAATAGACTTTGGCATGTAATCAATACATGTCTGTTTTCATTTCAGTTGCATTGTAATTATCTGACAGTCTGTCCACCATAATTATCAATTACAAGATTGAGTTACAGTGATAATTAGCCAATGGGATCAAGTCTACCCCTTGGCGTTAAAGGCACAATCTGGTATATCGTGATGATTTCCTGCAATGGTTATCTCAATTAATGATATGAACCAAGTGGCCGGGCTGCCGTTGGACTGCTTACTAAACAGACTCAGGACTGTGGCTGTAAAGCGAGATTTGGGTCAAGGTTTCTTAGTTCCTCGACAATAACATAGCAGAATCTATTTGGATCATTATCGTACATATACTACAATGGAAAACTCACAAGGGAGTAATTGATTGTGATTCAAAGCAGACAGCTGCCCTTTTAAAGAGAATTCCAAATGGAGAGTCTTCTCATTCGCATCAAATAGAGTTCATCAAGGACGTACCTTTTATTCAAGGGCGTGAAACATGAGTAAGTGCTTGTTGTTCAAATGTTAGATTTTTTTTTGAAGAATTAGTGGAGAAATTGCCTTCTTTAAGCTTTTCACAGAAGTGACTAACGTACAATGATTAGAGATACATGTTGAACTGAAACAAAAGGAGAAACAGCTAAATCCCTGCAGAACTCCCAGTTTGCAGACTGGTTCCCCCCAAGCATACAGGAGATTACTGGACGGGCAACAACAACAGATACAAACTGAACACTCCCTTGACACGCACAGGCCACTATCAGAACCCTCACATTCCATACTTCCCAAACGGATCAATGCACACGCCATATAGCCCAGAGGCTGTACAAATACCTTTCTCTCAACTCTAAAGATATATTTTCTAAAGCTGCCACTCCAAACCTTGTATTGTGGTTTTGTATATATTGCATATTTTAATTAACATCATATTATATTTAAAGTGTTTTGCTGGTTTAGGATTTTACTATTTGATAATGATTTATGATTGTTGTTATGATTGTACATTTGTGTATAATTCAGTCTATGACTGCAAGAAACCAATAAAACTACTACAGGCATTGCTGATTGAGTGCGTGGCTCTACAATCAGGAAGATTCGATACAGGTGTAATATCCACACAACCAGAGATGGGGAAGACCTCAAATTGCATACTTCTCGCGTCCTCTCTCCTCGTCTTCTTCTTAAAACCTATTTGATGAGAAAGACAGAGGTCCCGCCCCTCTGACCTTCTCCCCCAATGGGTTTTGAAAAGGAGACGAGGACCTGAGGAGTACCTAATTGAGATCGTCCCATGGACATACAGCCAAGATAAAGAAGTCAACACAATGCACATTAGGGATATCGGATGGTTAACAATAAAAAGAAACGATTGAATATTTGATTTCCACAATATTCATAAATAATGCTACATGAAAAAATCCTAGGTACATTCGTCAGTGTTTGAAGCAACTTGAAAGCAACTTGGAATCCAAGAAAGCTCCAGAAGCACTGTGAAAGCAGTGGGATCTCACATTTTTCAACCCACTGTTTGAAAAACCAAATAATCAGATGAAGCTTCACATCATTGATCACGTGATCATGTTTCTTTGAAATGAGCATCGGTACATTAGCTGCGTTTCAAACTCATAAAAGACACACCCTCGTCCACTTACCCTCGCCTTATGCCCTTGTGGGAATCCCAGTCACCATCTTGGACGTCGGTCCAAACGATTAGCCAAACAAGGGAAGTTCGCAACGTAAGCCCATAAACCCTTATTTTTGATTAAGTTTGCGAGTGTACAATTATGTTCACTTCGGGGCCTGAAACGCCCCATAATTAAATTCGTGATGATTGTACATCCGCTAAGAAAAGTCTGCCAAAACGTCAATATAGATAAGTCAACATAAGTAAAAATGAATGTAAAAATTGTAGAAATTATGCTACTATTGCACACGACGGCACAAACACACATCGTAAAAGTAATTATGTTTTTGTTTGGTTAGCTTTTGGAAATTGTTTAAAAATAAATGTGTCCTTCTTCAGAAGTTCCAGCTAGGCAAGCTAATGTTAGTTAGCTAATTCATTTGCCAGCTATCATACAGTAGGCGCAAAATAATAATTATATAGTTGGAGTGGAGTTGCTGTGTGGGAGATTGACCATCATTCTGAGATAAAAGTTTGTTTTTAAAGTCTAAATAAAACATAATAAAAAGTACATTTGAATGACCCTAAGTGGCAGTGATTTTACAACAAATGCCGGTTTGCCTGAGGCTGATGCCGTGCAGGTGTTTGTACACATGCATATACACACACACTCATTCAAATAAACACATACAAGAACACACACACATGTAATAGTGCCAGACATGCACACAAACATATACAGTTGGCATGTTATGATTTTAGTTGTCCTTGATGTCCTTTGTTTTAAATGTATTATTTTGTTTTATAATTTTTGTTGCATTGTTGTTTTCTGTTTTCTCCTGTCTTCCTTTTTTCTCTTTAGTTCATTGTCTTGGTTGTTGGTGCATTGGGGGGGTTCTTGGGGGAATGGAATTAATTGTATTCTTTATTTTTCTTCCTGGGGGGGACTGTGGGAGGGGTCTCAAATGGTTGAGGGACAGCTATTGGGGAACTGTGGGGGGATCTTGGAGGGATTGGGTTCACGCTTTTTGTCCTGGTGGTAGATCGGTCAAGGTGCCCTTGAGCAGGGCATTGACCCTGGATGCTTCTGTGTGTTGCTCTGAATGGGAATCTGTTGGATGACTGGTATGATGTAGTTGTTGAGCGGCTTCACTGCAAGTATATTGCATGTTTCGAATATTCAATAAATAAAATATAAAACATTGACTCTGTATCGGTACCCTCCTGTATACAGTCTCACTGTTGTTATTTCATTGCTGCTCTTTAATTACTTGTTACTTTTATCTCTTGTTCTTATCTGTATTGTTTGAAACTGCATTGTTGGTTAGTGGCTCGTAAGTAAGCATTTCACTGTAAGGTCTACACCTGTTGTATTCATAGCATGTGACTAATAAAATGTGATTTGAAAGGTGATGTTCCTGATTTATTAGCAGTGTAGCCTTTAATTGAACCCACTCAGTAAAGGTGTGGGAGCCAGAAGGAAACTACAGCCACGATAGAGATGGTAACTTTGTACCTTTGATAGGTGATGTTCCTGATTTATTAGCAGTGTAGCCTTTAATTGAACCCACTCAGTAAAGGTGTGGGAGCCAGAAGGAAACTACAGCCACGATAGAGATGGTAACTTTGTACCTTTGCTTGATCAAGCTTTC
The DNA here is from genome assembly GCF_045791955.1 of Oncorhynchus clarkii lewisi. Classification (NCBI taxonomy): domain Eukaryota; kingdom Metazoa; phylum Chordata; class Actinopteri; order Salmoniformes; family Salmonidae; genus Oncorhynchus; species Oncorhynchus clarkii. The sequence continues at coordinate 8,821,526 of NC_092165.1, forward strand.
CATCCTTGTCTTTCTCGGTGTTCATGGTCCATGTGGCCCAATCCGGTGTAGATTTTGTTTTTCACACTAGCTTAAATAGATTTAGGAGCAACCTTACATTTGGGAAGACATTTTTATAATGATGCTAATAATGGTGTTTAGATAAAAATAAGATTTGCTGCAGCAATCTGTATGCTCTTTGTGATAGCTGTAACTGTGTTATCACTACCAAGTTTATAACATCTCAAAACACTACATGTTGTGCAACTTTCATACTGTAGCAGCATATTGCATGTAGATTCCATCTGCAGGTTCACATAGACTGGTTGTATGTTGAACTAGATACAGTAGTGATGTGTCAACAACAGATAATGGTGTTATATAGTCCAGTGGTAGTGTGGTAGCATGTGTAGTTATTCATCAGTGGTAGTGTGTGTAGTTATTCATCAGTGGAAGCACGTGTAGTTATTCATCAGTGGTAGTAGTTATTCATCAGTGGTAGTAGTTATTCATCAGTGGAAGCACGTGTAGTTATTCATCAGTGGTAGTAGTTATTCATCAGTGGTAGCATGTGTAGTTATTCATCAGTGGTAGTGTGTGTAGTTATTCATCAGTGGAAGCGTGTGTAGTTATTCATCAGTGGAAGCGTGTGTAGTTATTCATCAGTGGAAGCACGCGTAGTTATTCATCAGTGGTAGCACGTGTAGTTATTCATCAGTGGAAGCGCGTGTAGTTATTCATCAGTGGAAGCGCGTGTAGTTATTCATCAGTGGTAGTGTGTATAATTTTAGAGTACCACAGTATGAGACATAATAACCATAAAACCTACCGGTCAAACAGGGAAATGGTTCCAATCGTTTTGCCACCATACATTTTTTTCCCATTGGGGATTTTAGAAACACTTTAAAATAAGGGCTGTGTTTCGTGTAGGCTTAGCCTTACCATGTAAATCTCTTTTGGACAAGGTGACTCTTATCAGTATATAAGCCTGTAAATAACCACCAAAAATGAAATGCTAATTAGCTGCTAATGTTGCTATGATAAAGAACTACAAATACCATGGTGATCTGGATGAGACTGCTGAATTGAGGCAAAGGTAAGAATCTCTGGATTAGCCTTCTAATGTTAGCTGAATGTAGTAATTAATAAATAGGATACATTTTTTTAAGTGGACAAATGTGACCTGTCTTGTGCATATTTTAAATTGACACAATACTGTTAGCAAAGGTATCAGCTAGAGATGACGTGCTGGAACTTGCAGGAATTTGTGGTTTTGCATGCTGTCTATTGTGTTGCTAATTAGCATTTCCGAATCTGAGCGTAAATAGAGCCGAATATATTGACAAAAAGTCCCCTTGTCCGAGAGAGAATTACACAGTTATCAAAACCTCAGCCTACGTAAGCCTACACAAAGCACAGCCTACGTAAGCCTACACAAAACACAGCCTAAGTAAGCCTACACAAAACACAGCCTACGAAAGCTTACACAAAACACAGCCTACGAAAGCCTACACAAAACACAGCCTACGAAAGCTTACACAAAACACAGCCTACGAAAGCCTACACAAAACACAGCCTACGAAAGCCTACACAAAACACAGCCTACAAAAGCCTACACAAAACACAGCCTACGAAAGCCTACACAAAACACAGCCTACGTTAGCCTACACAAAACACAGCCTACAAAAGCCTACACAAAACACAGCCTACGAAAGCCTACACAAAACACAGCCTACGTTAGCCTACACAAAACACAGCCTACGTAAGCCTACACAAAACACAGCCTACGTAAGCATACACAAAACACAGCCTACGTAAGCCTACACAAAACACAGCCTACGTACGTCTACACAAAACACAGCCTACGTTAGCCTACACAAAACACAGCCTACGAGAAAAATGATTGGAACCATTTCACTGTTTGACAGATGTTTTTTTTGTTGGTATTATGACACCTCCACTGTGGAGCTCTATTCATCTGTGATAGTATGTGTTTTCCTAATGTCTCATTCAGGCCGGGATGCAGTCCAATGTGCATTATAGAGCAGCTGAGCACAGACCGCTTACAATGTGCCTTATAAAAGCACCTTGGATTGAATCGCTGTCTCAGTCTTGTTCTGAGGGAAGTTCGTGTCTAAGGGCAGAACTAATGTGATTGGTTAGATAAATGTTCAGTGGGCAGAGCTTAGAATGGCATGTCAGTGGGTGGACTTTACAGATGAGTCAAACAAACAAAAAAAGCCTTGTGGGTGGAAGGTTGGAGATAGATGGGGGTTGCGAGTTTGAATCCCAATTGCAATTTGTTTTTCAACCTGACCAAACATTCTAAACTAATTACATTTGTAATCTATTAACTTCCTGACTGAACAGCTTTAAATATGTGAAACAACTACTGTGGTAGTTGTGCTTGGTCCACTGCTGGCACAGTGGGCCAAGCACTGGTCACAGGTTTCTCAAATAAGGTCTATTTATGTTGCCTTTCCCTAGAAAGCATTTCTCACCGTCAACACCCAAACCATCCTTCCACTGTAGTGGGGCTGCAGAATATTAGCTAACATCCTGGACTAGGATGTATAGTCAATGGAGAAATCTCAATTGTATCCCTTGTCCTCTCTACTTGCTTCAAAACAAATTGAAGGAGAAGATCCAAGGCTAGGAACCTCATATTCTGCTCCAATGTCCTTTGAGAAGGAGACGAGGTGGGACGATGTGAGGAATCAAGTTACAATCAAATACAGTTGAGATTCACTCAGTGTATTCATTCCGACCATTTCCCAAAATATTGTTTAGAGTCAATATCGTAGAAATGTCAAATCAAAAATATAAAATGAATGACTGAAGGAGAGTTGATGTTCCAAAGAAATGGATAACTCAGTGTGCTGCCTGCTACATCAGGGATGTGGCTTTGATTTTAAGAGCCACATATAAGCTGTGGCCTAGCCGAACGATGAACACACACAGACACACGGACCACGAGTAGGCAGAGACTACAATACATAGACTCAGACGGCAGGGTTCAGGCAAAATCATTTGTCACGTGCCGAATACAATAAGTGTAGACCTTACTTGTGAAATGCTTTACTTACAAGCCCTTAAACAACAATGCAGTTTTAAGAAAAATACGTGTTAAGTTAAAAAAAAGTTACGTAAAAAATTATAAAAAAGTAACAAATAATTAGAGCAGCAGTAAAATAACAATAGGGAGGCTGTATACAAGGGGTACAGGTACAGAGTCAATGTGCGGGGGTACAGATGAGTTGAGGTAATTGAGATAATATGTATATGTAGATAGTTAGTGGCTATTCGTAGATAATAAAAAGACAATAGCAGCGGGGGGGGGGGGGGGGGGGGCAATGCAAAATAAAGGGTTTTAATGACAAACTTACAAATGCAAAGTCAAACTGTAGGCCTTTTGTTTTAACTCTATCAGGGCATATATTTTTAATTATTGGTCACATAGACGTGATTTATACACCATTTTAGAAGCAACCTACACCATTTCCGTGATTGCGGGTGCTTCTAGCTCCGACAGTGCAGTAATATCTAATTACACAGCATATACCCAATACACACAAATCTAAGTAGGAAGGAATTAAGACTATATACATATGGACAAGCAATGTCAGAGCTGAACAGACTAAGATACAGTAGAATAGTATAGAAAACAGTATATACACATGAAATGAGTAATGCCAGATATGTAGACATTATTAAAGTGACTAGTGTTCCATTCCTTAAAGTGGCCAGTGATTTCTAGTCTATGCCTATAGGCAGCAGCCTCTGATGTGCTAGTGATGGCTGTTTAACAGTTTGATGGCCTTGAGATGAAAGCTGTTTTTCAGTCTCTCGGTCCCAGCTTTGATGCACCTGTACTGACCTCGCCTTCTGGATGATAACGGGGTGAACAGGCAGTGGCTCAGGTGGTTGATGTCCTTGATGATCTTTTTGGCTACACGATTTCACCAAGAACTCGCCACGTTTTTGCCATCCCAGACAAATGTTCATGATCGGGTGAAATCCTATGAACTTGGGCTAGGATCACTATGTCAGGACTGGCGTAGTTTGAGCGGGTCAAGAACGCACCGATGATGGCTGTTCCATTCTCCAGACCCCTGGCGGATGTCCTGATCATTTTCTGACAGACATTTTGGGCTGTAGTATGAGCAGTGTTACAACGTGATTGGGCAAGGACTACCACCAATAGCCAATAAGCACTCAGGTGTGATACCAAAACATTTATGGCAAAGAAACAGCAACACTCACAGTGCGGACCGACGTGATGGGAGACAGATTGGTGGAGCTGTGGAGTGAACCTGGCTGCATTTTCAATAATACAAGTTTCATATTACCTCCAACTTCCTCTGTAGAATAGAAACTGCATATTGTCCACGTCTACCAGCCATTTGTGGGTCCATATTCTGCACCTCTGGGTCCATATTTCTGTACCTCTGGGTCCATATTTCTGCACCTCTGGGTCCATATTTCTGCACCTCTTGGTCCATATTTCTGCACTTCTGGGTCCATATTTCTGCACCCCTGGGTCCATATTTCTGCACCTCTGGGTCCATATTTCTGCACCTCTGGGGTCCATATTTCTGCACCTCTGGGGTCCATATTTCTGCACCTCTGGGTCCATATTTCTGCACTTCTGGGTCCATATTTCTGCACCTCTGGGTCCATATTTCTGCACCTCTGGGTCCATATTTCTGCACCTCTGGGTCCATATTTCTGCACCTCTGGGTCCATATTTCTGCACCTCTGGGTCCATATTTCTGCTCCTCTGGGTCCATATTTCTGCTCCTCTGGGTCCATATTTCTGCACCTCTGGGTCCATATTTCTGCTCCTCTGGGTCCATATTTCTGCACCTCTGGGTCCATATTTCTGCACCTCTGGGTCCATATTTCTGCACCTCTGGGTCCATATTTCTGCTCCTCTGGGTCCATATTTCTGCACCTCTGGGTCCATATTTCTGCACCTCTGGGTCCATATTTCTGCACCCCTGGGTCCATATTTCTGCACCTCTGGGTCCATATTTCTGCACCTCTGGGTCCATATTTCTGCTCCTCTGGGTCCATATTTCTGCACCTCTGGGTCCATATTTCTGCACCTCTGGGTCCATATTTCTGCTCCTCTGGGTCCATATTTCTGCACCTCTGGGTCCATATTTCTGCACCTCTGGGTCCATATTTCTGCACCTCTGGGTCCATATTTCTGCACCTCTGGGTCCATATTTCTGCACATAATAAAATGCACACCAATAAAGCAGCTTGCTGTTGGCATTTTTTTCAGAAGCCAACCAATTAAAACGCAGGGCAGGATCAACTAGGGTGTCACGGTGTAATGTAAGCATCCACGTCCCGGGGTTGAAGATTGACTGAATGATAGATTTGGGACGAGGAAATGTTAGCAAGTTAAGATCCTAGATTTTTTGGTGTGGTGTATACCCAGCATTACTACATTCCCATTTGTCATTTACCAGATGCTCTTATCCAGAGAGACTTACAGTAGTGAGTGCATACATTTTCGTATTGGTCTCCCATGGGAACTGTGGTGTTGCGAGCACAATGATCTAACAACTGAGCCAAACAGGACATCAAAGGGAACCAAAGTCCTTTGTTTAAACAAAGTTCCATGGAACTTGGATAGTCTTCAGCTGCTCTCCGTGTGGAAAACCACCAATGCAGCGCAGATGCTGTTAATTTAAACCATAATGAGGCCACTCAGGCCAGGTGACCTTTAGAGCAGGTGGTTATGGGCCGTGTAGTCTTTACCATGGCAGCCATCTTAGGCAGTGGTGTGAAGTACTTAATTAAGTAAAAATACTTTTAACTACTACTTAAGTTGTTTTTTCATGTATCTGTACTTTACTGTTTTTACTCCTTACATTTTCCCTGACACCCAAAAGTACTCATTACATTTTGAATGCTTAGCAGGAGAGGAAAATTGTCTAATTCACGCACTTATCAAGAGAACATCCCTGGTCATCCCTAGTGCCTCTGATCTGGCAGACTCACTAAACACAAGTGCTTCATTTGTAAATTATGTCTGATTATTGAACTGTGCCCCTGGCTCTGTAAATTTAAAAAACAAGAAAATTGTGTCATCTAGTTTGCTTAATATAAGACATTTTAAATGATTTATACTTTTGATACTTAAGTACATTTAAAACATAATACTTTTAGACTTTTACTCAAGTAGTATTTTACTGAGTGACTTTCACTGGAGTAATTCTCTTTTAAGGTATTTTTACACTAGTATGAAACATTGGGTACTTTTCCACCATTGATCTTAGGGTAGACACCTCCTGTGAAAGCACAAGGCTTACTGTGTGGCATGCCCGCAGGTGGAGGGGCTTGTCACATGTGTGTGGTAGTATGAAACATTGGGTACTTTTTCCACCACTGATCTTAGGGTAGACACCTCCTGTGAAAGCACAAGGCTTACTGTGTGGCATGCCCGCAGGTGGAGGGGCTTGTCACATGTGTGTGGTAGTATGAAACATTGGGTACTTTTTCCACCACTGATCTTAGGGTAGACACCTCCTGTGAAAGCACAAGGCTTACTGTGTGGCATGCCCGCAGGTGGAGGGGCTTGTCACATGTGTGTGGTAGTATGAAACATTGGGTACTTTTTCCACCACTGATCTTAGGGTAGACACCTCCTGTGAAAGCACAAGGCTTACTGTGTGGCATGCCCGCAGGTGGAGGGGCTTGTCACATGTGTGTGGTAGTATGAAACATTGGGTACTTTTTCCACCACTGATCTTCGGGTAGACACCTCCTGTGAAAGCACAAGGCTTACTGTGTGGCATGCCCGCAGGTGGAGGGGCTTGTCACATGTGTGTGGTAGTATGAAACATTGGGTACTTTTTCCACCACTGATCTTAGGGTAGACACCTCCTGTGAAAGCACAAGGCTTACTGTGTGGCATGCCCGCAGGTGCAGGGGCTTGTCACATGTGTGTGGTAGTCCAACAGCATGAGAGACAGGGGTTTAAGCAAGAAACATTTTACTTTAATAAACTATTTAAATGTGATTTATTAGGATCCCCTTTAGCCGACGCCAATGACGACCGCTCGTCTTACTGGGGTCGGACACGTAAAGAAAAGATATTACAGACAAAATACTTTACAATTGACATATATTTAAAAACATGAAGTGTTTGTGTGCATCGATCAGTTCCACATACATGTCAGTACGTACACACAACAAGTCGGTCACATGGAGGAGAGGTGTTGTGCTTTATTCGTTTTTTGAAACAAGGAGTAACTCAAACGGGAAAATGCATCTCGGAATGACAACTTTAGGGGAAACTAGGGGAGCTGCCTCTTACCCCACGCAGTCTTCTCCTATGCAATGGAGTTGCCTCTTAGCCCACGCAGTCTTCTCCTATGCAATGGAGTTGCCTCTTAGCCCACGCAGTCTTCTCCTATGCAATGGAGTTGCCTCTTAGCCCACGCAGTCTTCTCCTATGCAATGGAGTTGCCTCTTAGCCCACGCAGTCTTCTCCTATGCAATGGAGCTGCCTCTTAGCCCACGCAGTCTTCTCCTATGCATGGGGAGCTCACTCTTACCCCACACAGTCTTGTTCTATGCAGGGGAGCTCACTCTTACCCTACACAGTCTTCTCCTATGCATGGGGAGCTCACTCTTACCCCACACAGTCTTGTTCTATGCAGGGGAGCTCACTCTTACCCTACAGTCTTCTTCTATGCATGGGGAGTTGCCTCTTACCCTACACAATCTTCTTCTATGCAGGGGAGCTCACTCTTACCCTACACAGTCTTCTTCTATGCATGGGGAGCTCACTCTTACCCCACGCAGTCTTCTTCTATGCATGGGGAGTTGCCTCTTACCCTACACAGTCTTTTTCTATGCATGGGGAGCTCACTCTTACCCCACGCAGTCTTCTTCTATGCAGGGGAGCTCACTCTTACCCCACGCAGTCTTCTCCTATGCAGGGGAGTTGCCTCTTACCCTACACAGTCTTCTTCTATGCATGGGGAGCTCACTCTTACCCCACACAGTCTTCTTCTATGCATGGGGAGCTCACTCTTACCCCACACAGTCTTCTCCTATACAGGGGAGTTGCCTCTTACCCTACACAGTCTTCTTCTATGCAGGGGCGCTCACTCTTACCCCACACAGTCTTTTCCTATGCATGGGGAGCTGCCTCTTACCCCACACAGTCTTCTCCTATACAGGGGAGTTGCCTCTTACCCCACACAGTCTTCTCTTATGCAGGGGAGCTAATGTAGCACATGGGGATGTGTGAAGCCCCAGCCTGAAGTGTCCCCAACCTGAAGTGTCCCCAGCCTGAAGTGTCCCCACTTGCGCCGCCGAATAGCTAGCTTTTCGCATGTAGCAACTGGCAAGACACTTCGGGAGGGAGGTCACATGTGCTAGTAAAGCAGAGGTCCTGGTTCCGAGCCTCGGTGTGAGCCCAATCAGGAGGAAGTGGTACCCGCTAAGCACCCTGACATCCATTATACTAACCCCTAACCCCTGTAAAGCTGTTTGTGGCTGCTGTGCCAGGAGTCTACTAAACGTAGCTCACAGCAATAGCACCCACTAGATCTTTTACTAGCAGTTCCACTCTTGTGTTGGCAACCCTTGATTGCAGCCAGGTGTCAGGGCTCCACATCTGCAGTCAATAAGATGATTCATTCACCAGAAAACCACACCCCTGGCTACGTCCCAATTCTCCCAAATAGTGGCTACATCCCACTTCTCCCAAACAGTGGCTAAGGAGGGTGAGAGACACTTCCCTATCCACACACCCCTCAAGATGCCACAACTGAATGTGGAATAAGGCTAATTCTATTTGATCCGGGAATTAGTGCGCTTGACATTTACAGGTAATTTCATATTGAGCCGACATATGCAGTGTTTACCATGAATGTGGTCTCCACGAACATTGCCATGCATGTGGTCTCCACGAACATTGCCTGTAAAAGGTGCATAGCTGAAAAGGGGGATATGGGATGAAATACCGGCCTAAATGCATTAACTGAGTCACTATAAATAAGGACATCTACTAAATATTATTGCCGTTATATTTTATCCAACGTTGGGATGTTCCTTCCTTCTCCGTGTTATTTTGCTTCTTTTAATATGCTGTCATCCAGCCAATTATCACGTTAAGACAATGAGACTCTGTGACCTTTACACCCCCCCCTTTTTTTATTCCCCCTTTTCTTTCTCACTCTTTTTCTTGCCCTCATGCCCCTGGGGAGCCTACGGTTCACCGGCGTAAAGCATCTCTTCTGGATCATCACTCTTTACTTCTGTTCGCCCCACCTCCTTATTATCCCCCCCTCTCCCTCTTCTTCTCTTCCTTCCCTCCCCTCCCCCTCCTCTTCTCCCCTACTCTTCCTCCCCTCCCCTCTTCTCCCCCTCTCCCCCTCCCCCTCTTCTCCCCCTCCACTTCCCTCCTCCCTCCTCTTCTCCCCTACTCTTCCTCCCCTCTCCCCTTCTCCCATCTTCTCCCCCTCCCCCTCTTCTCCCCCTCCACTTCCATCCTCTTCCTCCACTCTCCTCCCCCTCTCCCCCTCTCCCCCTCTTCTCCCCCTCCACTTCCCTCCCCCCTCCTCTTCTCCCCCTCCACTTCCCTCCCCCCTCCTCTTCTCCCCTACTCTTCCTCCCCTCTCCCCCTCTTCTCCCCCCTCCACTTCCCTCCCCCCTCTCTTCTCCCCTACTCTTCCTCCCCTCTTCTCCCCCTCCACTTCCCTTCCTCCCCTCTTCTCCCCCTCTCCTTCCCACATATCAGGAATTCAGCAGCCTTCCACCTCCAATCACATTTTAATGGGATGCCGATATCCTTTTCCAGAAGAGGGTATCTGGGTCAGATGAGTCTTTCCCACACACACATACAGAGACACACACACACACACACACACACACACACACACACACACACACGCACACACACACACACACGCACACACACACACACACAGCCCAGTGGAGCTGCCATCAGTCAAAGAGGCACGGTGGGTCTGGGGGCATTTACATAGATAGATGATGGAGCGATTACAGGGCACCAGGGTTATTAATCATGCTGGTGAGGAGAGCGAGAGGCCCACTGTGCTCCTCTATAGGGGTGGCTCTCTACCTAGGGTATAGTCTCTACTGTAACTCCTGAGCCTTGGTCTATGTGCCTAACCACTGTGTTTGATATAAGGCCTAGAAATGCCTGGTTTCTTTCACTGTTAACCACGTTTCCATCCACAGTTTTCTGCGAGTAAAGTCATCCCGTATTAAAAGAAAATCATGACGGCTGTGATGGAAACAGGAAGTTTCGGTACAATTGTATAAACGCCGACAGATAATTTGTTAGTTCGACATGGTGGGATCTTTTAGTGTCGGTAAAATTAATTATGTGAGAAGTGGTGGTGGAAATGCCTTTTTGCCCAAATATTGATATGAGAGCCATCGTATGGAAGTAAACTTGGAGTCACCCGATGATGTGGTGTGTGGTCTTCTCCTAGGGAAACCATGTACTTTATTAGTCTACAGATGAGATCATTTATGATGAACTTCATAGGGTGGTGAAAGTGCACAGTGATGATCTTGATGCTCCTTTCCAATAAATATTGATTGTCTGATTCTGATAACGTGATGATAGATGCTTGATAGATGCTATGACTTATCCATAATAATCTCATCATGGGGCGGCAGGGTAGCCTAGTGGTTAGAGCGTTGGACTAGTAACCGGAAGGTTGCACGTTCAAATCCCTGAGCTGACAAGGTACAAATCTGTCGTTCTGCCCCTGAACAGGCAGTTGTTCCACTGTTCCTAGGCCATCGTTGAAAATAAGAATTTGTTCTTAACTGACTTGCCTAGTAAAATAAATAAAAATGTACACCAGCCTTTCAGCACAGCCTACCTGTACTGTATCTGCCAGCTGTTGGTGACCAGAGTAGGCACATTTGCTATGCAACAGTTTCTGTGACAAAAGTAGAGTTGAAAGTGATGTGATGGAAACATATTTAACTTTAGATTATTACTCGGTACATGAAAACTGAAGCGATAAAACACATTTTGTGTGCACTACATCTCATCGCACACTGATTTTAAACCGCAACACGTCTGTGTAGAAAATGCGCATATTCTAGAATATTCACATGAACATTTGTCGCCAATCAGATGGAAACCCAGCTACTGAAGTACTTAAATGTCAGTTTCATTTAATATCAGCGACACTTTTATGGACATTGGGAAAATCCTTAAAGTCGTCAAAAGTAATGTTTTCACATGGAGCGACCCCATGCTTCCTGTAAGTGTACTAAAACATGCCATCTTCAGCACTTTAACATTTCATACCACCCTAGTTTCTGGTGGTTTTATGAATTTTGAATCGTGAGTGGTGGCTCTAAATATGATGGGCTGGGCGGACGAGGTGATGGCCTAATCTACAGAGACAGGTGAAGTACTGAGCTTCTCCTGGCGGTTTGCTTTGGTAAATGCATCTGCCATTCCGTGACCTCAATGGGACGTGGCACATCAACCCCCGCCCCCCACCCCCATTACTATATCCCACCACCATGTTTCTAAGAGGGAGACCAGTGTTTTGGCTATGTTGCTCCTGATCATCGTTTTTATCTCAACCATGTTGTGAAGCCAAAGGCACATTTTCACATGTGGACAATTATGTTATTCAAATTCCAATGTATTGAATCCAATGTATTGTATTCTAATAACTTATTCTATCCAGTCAAAAATGGCTGCTAGGCCATGCCTTAACTGACATTGATAATGTTATGAATATCCAAGAAGGGTTGTCTAATATAGACGGACGGATAGATGGATGGATGATAAACGAGTGGATGAATGGATGCATGGGTGGATATAGATGGATTGACGTATATCTTGGTAGATCAGTCACAGTGACAACGCTCTATGAAGGATGATGCATATGGGCTTCTGGAAATGAAAAATGTGATGACTGGGAATTTACATTTGATCCAGCTGGCGAGATTATCAGTATAGGCTACTGTCACACACTAGCGTACGGTCTCCCCACAAGCACAGCTGTGTCATGCCACAACAAGTCAACACATTCATATAAACATAGAGGTTTGAGGTGTGTGGGAGTTATGCGGTAGCCGATTTCATTATTTTAAATGAGTCGGATCCACATCTAAAACAACTTTATCGCCACGTTTGAAAAAGATTGCTGTAAATAACTGAATAAGTTACTCTGGGAATTTTTCTAATTTGATGAGTGTAGATATGCGACTTGTCACTCTGCCAATCACTCCATTAGCTCTGAGCCTTGGTAGCGTTGCCCGATGACATCATTCTGTGTCCTTTTGACACAAGTCAATTTGATTACCCTAGAAGGCTTAAAACAGATTGGAAGCAACACAATGGTCTGAAATGATATTGTTTTAGAACACACAGATGGAACACTGATCTACTTAACACCTGCCTTCCTATTACGTCAGATTAGATTTGAGTGGTTAAAAGCAGAACATCAAAACGATGTCCAACCTCAAGCAAGGCAACACTTTGTCTTGTCTATAAGATACAATATGACTGCTGTATGAGCAGTTCCTTTACTAACTACAGGACAATACAGAAAGAAACAGACATACATTTCTTTGCATCCCGCAAGGCTCCTTTCCTGTCTTCCATGATGTCCAGTCCCGGTCTCTATTCCAATGTCCACAGGCCACACTAACATACAAAATGTGCATGAAACCATATATCAGAGATGCATTCTAAACAGTGGACATTGGAACACAGCCTCCGTCTGCATAGCGAGCCTCAGTGCTGCCGCCCTGAAATACACCTCCAGTGAGTGACTTTGATTGGCTAATTCCTCAGTGGTCAGTCTGGGGCCTGCCACCGGGGGGAAAGGAGGGTTTAAATGATGTGGAGAAATGTCAGTGGACGTCAGGAGGCTCACCACCCCGATCAATCAATCAGGCTGGCCTGATCCCCCTGTGTGTGTGTGTGTGTGTGTGTGTGTGTGTGTGTGTGTGTGTGTGTGTGTGTGTGTGTGTGTGTGTGTGTGTGTGTGTGTGTGTGTGTGTGTGTGGAATGGTGGGGGACGTACCCTAAACATATTAACTTTCCCCATTCATCAATTACCCTGGAAACTGGAGTCTGTCAGAGGGATGAGCAGATGGTGTGTATGTGTGTGTGTGTGTGTGTGCGCGGGCGGGAGCGAGAGACAGCAGGGTTCAGTACGCTCACTCAGGAGGCTGCAGGATAACTAATCAATCTACCTGCCTCAGAGAGCAGGAGAGGAACAGGGAGAGCCAATGAGCAGAGAGCAAGCCAAGGAGGTGCTTGCACATTCTTCAGGAAGGGGGTGAAAATATGATTCTCTGCATCCTTCTCAAAACACATTGGAGAAGGTCTGCGCTTCCTCCCTAATTTTCTCCAATGTGTTAGAAGGAGAGGAGAGAGAATGCAAGGAATTGAGGCAAGACTTTTGAGATTCACTCAGCTTCTAAAGAGTCTATTAAATCAAAACAGAATGGGAGCCTTCAGAGGTTAAAACACAACAACATTTCTTCTGACGCTGCATGAGTACACATCAGATTAATTGAATTGATAAAATCATGTTTATTGTGAGCAGCAAATAGTGAACTGAATATGAATTCAATCAATCAATCACACAGCTTGGAAAGAGAACTGAATGGTCTCCCCCCGCAAACATCTGGATATCGGTACTGATTGAACATAGTAGTCACCAACACTGTAGAATCCCTTTGTCAGTTTCGGCCAAACTCTCTCCACCTATGTCTTGTACAGCAACACAGCTACAAATCATTGAAAATGTTAATGCATTTATGTGTGTGGGCTGTAAAACATTCAAGAGTTTTGAGGCCTACAATCAAATGCTCAAAGATTCAGGCAAATGGGTAGGTCTCTCCAAGTGCCTGATTTCAATCACTATGGTAAGCAGGAAATGAACTGGCCTTCGAAAGTCCTACCTGGTACATAAAGGCTTGACCTTCTAAGGTCCTTCCTGTTACACCTGCATACGGGTAGCTGAGTCTTGTCTTGAGGAGACTTCATAACCTCAGACAATATGAGCCCAGGTGATTTTTTTCCTCCCCCCAAAAAACGTTTTGAAGTTCCTTAAAAACACTTCTCACCCTGAAGACTAAACTACAAACTCCTTTCAGAGGGCAGATGTGTTTTCTCTCTCTCTCTCTCCCTCCTCCTCTCCTCCTACCTGCTCTTAAATGTGTACCGGCGGCTCTAGGCCTGTCATATAGCATCAGCGCTCCGCTGATTACTTCCACCTTGTCTCCCTCGTCAGGGAATGATTCTGACACGCACTCACACCCTGCTTTCTCCGCATCAATATGCGTGCGACGGAATAACTGCAGACAGTAAATAAATAATGAAAGAGGAGAGAGAGAGAGAGAGAGAGAGAGAGAGAGAGAGAGAGAGAGGGATAGAGAGGGAGAGAGGGAGGGTGGGAGAAGAGGGAGAGAGAGGGAGAGAGGGAGGGTGGGAGAGAGAGAGGGAGAGAGGGAGGGTGGGTGGGTGGGAGAGAGAGAGAGAGAGGGGGGGTGGGAGAGAGAGAGAGGGAGGGTGGGAGAGAGAGAGAGAGTGGGTGGGAGAGAGAGAGAGGGTGGGTGGGTGGGTGGGAGAGGGTGGGTGGGTGGGTGGGAGAGTGACACATCGAGCTTCCCTCTCTTTTTCTCTCTGTCTCGCTTTCCTCTCCTGTGTGGTGTGACTCACCCAGAGTGGCCAAGTGTTATGTCGTGCACTGGGAAAGGCGCGCGCACGTGTGTGCACTGTGTATACATGAACTATTGCCTCACAGACGGAGTTGGATGTGAGGGTGTAGGTTTGATGGAGAAAGAGACCATTTAGAATACACATTAGGATGAACATAAAACGGATAGAAAACACAGCAGCTGTATACTTTGAAATGAATAGCTAGCTAGGCCCATCCGTGTACATACAGTACATTAGAATGACCACATGACCTGATCAGGAAAAACTCTTGGCCCTAAACCACAGCCTGTAGTGATAAACGCATGTCTGGTCAGATCACGTGATGAGAAAAAACACCTGGCCCTTAAACTAAAACATTATTTTAGATGAGGTGGCAGTTAAAGATGCACTATGCAGAAATCACTATGCCAATTTCTGGTTGCTAAAATTGTAATAGATTGCCTGATTTCAGTTTATGTAAAAAAAAAATGTTTTTAAGTAAGTAGAGTGTAGAGAATCATTGTACCATCTAACTGCTGTTAAATATATTTTCTATAACCAACAATATAGCATTTTCAGCTGTTTGTGGCTGGTGTACAAAACACAAAGGAAAAGATGCAAAAATATAACTTAAGAACGGGAAGCATAGAAATAACGCACATAGAACACTGCTTCTTATACATGCTTTTAATAAGAATGAATGATCTATAAATTACATTTCTATGTGAATTTGGTCAGGTCACCCAAAAAGTGACGTATTGCAGGTTTAAAGGAGGAAAAAACTTGCACCGTCAGGATACAGACGCATCACTTCCGCCCAACTGGAAACTCCATATTTCCCATCAACAACATTCCCATTCCCTGAGCAGCGTTCCAGTATTCATTCATTCCAAGAAAGTGACTGTGCGTTTTCCCTGTGCTAGTCCTGTGTGCCAGGGATAACTCCTTAACGGTGTGAGCATCCCTCCCCTGCAGTCAGAAATCCCTAAAGGGATTACCAGGAGGACCACAAGGACTCCAAATCTCAGTGAAGGGCATGGTTGGGGGTAAGCATCTAATCTCCTGGATGTATTCCCCCTGGAAGATAAAAGGGCATCACCATAGAAATAGAATCCATAGAAAGGGCTTGCAACGTCCACTCATTATGCCATCATGGATTTAAATGGAGAAGCCCGTTCTATATTCCTATGGGCAACTCACTAATTATTACAGTGTACAGTGTAGGTTTGTTGTTTAGGGCTGGTTTCCGAGACACAAATTAAGTTTATAGTCTGGACTAAATTGCCTACTCAATGGAGAATATAATTTCTGAATGCAGGGGAGGGAGGGATGCTCACCCGGTTAAGGACATGTTTTGGGGCCCTAGGTCTAGGTTTCATTTTGATCCGGGAAAACGGACGTTAGAGTTTCCATTCTATGACCCAACCACCCTAATGAAATCCTATGAAGGGGGGATGGAAATTATTTTGAACATTCTAAAACCAGATAGAAAGTATTTAGAAATGATAATCAACCTACATATTTTTAAACACCTGCACTTTTTCTGGCCCGCAAATAGCTTTTGACAAACAAACCGGTCTGGAAAAAATGTGTGGCCCACCCCTGCTGTATAGAGTCCTCCTGGCACAGCCTGTCTCACCAAGTCCCCATCCCTAGCTCCATTCCCATCTCCATCGAGATGAGCGCTGCACACATTTCATGGGAGAATACTCAGCTCATACATCTTCATCCTGTTTACTTTACCTTCCCCCCCCCCCCCCCCCCTTCCCCCCTCCCCTTCCCCCCACACTCTCAGTGCAGGAGGGGGAAAACGGTACCACAGGGGCCTGAGGACTTTAAATCCCAGTTTCCAGACTGATCCAGGAGAGGAGAGGGAGGAGGAGGAGAAGAGGGGGATTAGAGGAAGCCAATCTCTGATATGGTTTAATCTCAGCGGCCGGCGCTCCCGATGCACGTTATTTATCACCTTCCCATCACCGGCGGTGGCGGGGATTTGCCACACAGACGCATCTGCCGCGGAATGCACGCAGAACGATTTCCAATGTAGCTCTCCTCTCTCAGGCCTTTTGCCGCCAGCAGCTCAAGACGCAGGTTACGGTTGCGTGGGTTTCGTTACCGAGGAGGAAAAAGTCGGTCCCGGATGATTTCATCTTCCACCGTCTCCTCAGCGACCCCAGTAATTCACAGCAAACCCGAATGCACCCCTCTATCCCCTCCTCCACTGTCCCCCTCACTACTCTCGCCAACCCCCCCCCAGACCTGGAAATCATTCGGGCTGCACAAGCCATCTCAGGCGCCCCCCTCCCCTCCTCCTTCTACCAGTGTGACAAACCACATGGGATTTCACTAGTTCTTTAAAGCCTGCTGCCTCTGGGAATGACTCTCTTCCACCATGCGACATTTTAGTATTCCGGGGGAGACGTGACTAGGGATGCAACCAATGCCGTTTATATATCCTCTCCTCGTTGTTGTTTGAGTGATGCTTCGCAGCAGCAGCAAATGAGAGAGGAAAAACATTGCAGGTGAATCATAATCCAATATTTAATTGTACAATGTGAGGATAAAAATGTTGCGTTATTCGTTGACATTCAAAATATTTGTTTTTAGTCCTTTTTTTTTATTTTAACACATAAAAGCATCACAACAACAATATACAAATTCTTGTTCATCTTTAAAACCAAAACACATTTACACATGCAACAATAGGGTTTTGAAGACGATGAGTCATTTATTGAATAATTTGTTGTCGTTTTTGGAATGTGTTCACTTCTGGCTTCAGCTCAACAGACATTTGTTGTTATTGTGGTCTCTGCAGGAGAAAGGTATGGAAAGTCCCGTACTTCCAGAATAACTGTAGTCAGACAGATACTCACAGTGAACATATATCAGTTATAATGTATATATAACTGTTGTCAGATATGTAAACTGTACTGTTGACTTAATATCCCATTTGAATAATGTTAATTTAACCTCAGAATTCCTTTACTAGTATTATTAATAAGTCCCTTTTAGACAGCGTGGGGGTAATAACCAGTAACACTTTACTTAGTCTGCAAGTATATATCATAAACCTCATAAGACATTCTAACGGACATTACATGCTTATAACAAGTAATGAAGCATTATACCTGCTAATAACAAGTAATGAAGCATTATACCTGCTTATAAACAAGCAATAAAGCATTATACCTGCCAATAACAAGTAATGAAGCATTATACCTGCTTATAAACAAGCAATAAAGCATTATACCTGCCAATAACAAGTAATGAAGCATTATACCTGCTAATAACAAGTAATGAAGCATTATACCTGCTTATAAACAAGCAATTAAGCATTATACCTGCTTATAAACAAGCAATTAAGCATTATACCTGCTTATAAACAAGTAATAAAGCATTATGCCTGCAGGATATAAGTAATGAGGCATTATACCTGCAGGATTTAAGTATAGTGTTACCTATAAGATGACCTTTGTATTTCAAACAAACACCAGATGATGGTCAGGAGGTGGCAAGACAGTTACATGAAATAGCCAATCATAACACCATCTTTGAAGCGTATCAAAACCGAAGAGAAACAGTCTGGCTCGCAACCACCCCTTTGTGCAGTAACTAACACAACGATGCTCCTTTTTGTTTTCCAATAAAGTACAACTCGCTACACAAGACAATGTGCCCTGTTTCGGTAACGTGCTGGACAAAAACTGAAAGAAACCCCAAATGAAAGCATCTAAAGAATAATGCCGTTCTCTCTGGCATGGTGCGTCACTTATATGATACGTGACATTTACCAAGGAGGACCTTGTAGTTTCCCTCAGTCAGAGGCGCACACACACGCACAGGGAATGCAAGCATTAAACAAAAATGACACATTTTATAAAAAATAATTCAGCTTCAATATAATAATTTGAAAATGGAAATAAAGGGAAAACACAAGCAGAATAATCAACTTTAAAGATTATTGCTCCACGGTTGTGTGTGACGATCACATGATCAATCCCAGCAGCGGCCATCTTTGTTGTTGACGTATTGGTGATGATTGTCCATTGAGTCCTTTACATAAGATTGACTGTAAACTTTACAGCCAAACAACACTGAAACACATTCATATACACCGAAAATAGACATTATGATACTGTCAAAAGGTACAATAATTACACAGGAAAGGAAATTACAGAGTTAAACCAACACCATAATGTTTATCGTTTCATCTTTTTAGAGTTTCTGCCTCCTGGTTTAAAAACTGGGAGGTTGTTTGGGTTCTCTGAACCCCCAGTGCTTCCTGCAGTGATGTCATCAGAGTTCTAACTGGACCTCTGACCGCGTGTTGATGTCACTAAGGTCGGGCGCTCTAAAAGAACCACCGGAATGCCTCGCCATTGTTGACTGGTGTCCTCTGTAGGAGAAACGAAAAGAGCAAAGGCAAACGGTTAGCAACAGTTACCAAGGCGAAAGGAAAAGTGTATCTTTCTTCTTGTGAGCATTTTAAAACCAAGGGGAAAAAATGTGAGTACAGTATACAAGGCCACTGGGACACCAGGAGGCCTACTGTATGTTGTCTGAGGTGGCCCGGATTTCACCTTAGAATCTTTATTTTCTCTCACAAAGAATACTTTGTTTGTAGAAAGACCACAACAGCTGAGCAGTCAAACCACTCACTTCTTCAACCCAGACATACCTTAGTTATCCCCACGTCTAATTTCCTCTAAGAGCGTCCCAAGGTTAAAGACACCTCCAGTACCTACCACCCACCTCCCTAAAAAACACCCACACCCAAATAATCACTACACCATGATGAAATATTCACCACAAAATTCCCATGATGCAACAATGAGGCGTTTAATTACGGGAAGCTCCAGCCGCAGTGAGGGGGAACCAGTGCGTCATTTCAATTTGGGGCCGCGCCAGCCCCACTACACTGGAGTGACAGCCACTTCCTTTTTGGAAACCAACTACCATTTTTAATTCACAACATAAAAAAAGAGTCCCCGGAAATCCCCATAACCAATTAGCTGTTTTTTGTGTGTTTTTTCCCCTCCAGCTCGATGGAAATGGTGGTGTCTGATTGAAACAAAAAATCACTTTACTCTGAGCAGAGAGGAGTGGAAGAGAGAGGAGGGGAAATGTGATATTTCAATATGAATATAATCACTGACTCTTCACAGAGGAGGTGGATGAGTGTCTTAGGGCTAGGTACTCTGATATAACCAAGATGTGGGCTGCATTAACAACAAGTAGCTAGCCAATTCTGGTGCTATGATACAGTATGTCATATAATCCTACGTGGGATGAGCTTAAATATTGGTACGCAAATTATGTATTCATTCAATCACCCGTTGATGCATATAACAAAAGATCCAGCAACATACAATTTATTCAACTTTCCTTCTGTATTTTGTCAACAAAACTGCCATGTGAGATATACCAGGTACACAACTTTATATTACAACATTATATTGCAACATTATATTGCAACAATAAACAAGGATGCAAATGCACATTTTCCCACCACAAAACAGGTGTTTCACTAGAAAGTCACACAGATCGGACCTCAAGAGGGAACATGGGTAGAGATCCAGCACTGTGTTAGTGAACCAGGTGATGGGTTAGCGGCCAAGCATACTGCTAAGCACTTGTGTAACAACAACCAACTAATTGATGTACCAGCGAGTCAGTCAGTGAACCAATGACGCAGAGGGAGGGAGGCTACAATTCTATCAATACGGCCAAACACTAACATCACTGAATACAGGCCTACTCATCCAAATATGGAATTACAACACCCCCCCCCCCCCCCCCCCCCGGATCGCCTGCATCGTAGAACAGCTTCTAATATATTCTGAGAGAAGCTCACGAATACAGTACGTTAGGCCACAGCAACAGAAGGGTTGACGTCGTGTAAACACTAATACTAGAGCAACCGAGGCA
Organism: Oncorhynchus clarkii lewisi; assembly: GCF_045791955.1. Lineage (NCBI taxonomy): Eukaryota > Metazoa > Chordata > Actinopteri > Salmoniformes > Salmonidae > Oncorhynchus > Oncorhynchus clarkii. The sequence goes on from NC_092165.1 coordinate 8,842,122, forward strand.
ATCAGAGGGGGTTACGACGCACAATGGTTTCATCATAACCTCTCTGGTCCGTTATGTCACCTGCCCCTTTCCACTTTACAAAACCCACACAAGCACAGTAATGTCTCAACTAATTAGACGGGAAGCATTCATACATTAAATCGCGAGACACCACTTTCCTACAGTATGAATTCCTACAGTATACAGAGAAAGTAAGCAGTTGTACAATTAGAAAAGACATGTTTCATTCCTACAAATTCCTACAGTATTTAGCTGGCTAATTGAAAAAATGCCACTTTACCACTTTAGTAATGTAGGTTAATTTACAGGCCCAGTTAATGGAGTTTACAGACTACCTCCCCCTCAGTGTAACCGTCAGCCAACCAGGAAAGCATTTAAAGTACATCTTATGGCAACATTATTCAATTAGTAAGGTTCAACACAACCATGGATTCATTTATTCAATTAACACACTTTTTTTAGATGTTTTTTCCTCTGCTCTTTGGTTGAGTGCTCTGTTTACCATTATTTCAAGTGGGCTAAAACGCAGGATAACCCCACACTTACAGGAACCTATTCCCCCACATCTACTTCCCACCTGTACTGGCAGGCTAACGCTACTGTCGCCTGTTGGCGATACAAAAAGGCGAAATGAAATACTGGAGATCACAACATGGAAATGACTGAATGTCCTCAAAGCTTCTCCTCTGGTTGGAATAGAGGTGGGAATGAAAGATGGGACACAGCAGAATCCAGGAGAATGGAACCCGGTCCAGACGCAGGTAACAGAGAGTTAGCCAACATCATAACGTGTCATGCCTTAACAAATACTGAAGTAACATACTGAAAGAGAATATAGCAAGGCTGTGAAGGTTCCGAACACATGGTTCCCACAAACGTCTCAAACTATCTATGAATGAAGGCGAGTGTCAGAATTATGTCGGCTAATACAAACTGAAAGAGTGAAAATGTGTGTGAAATTTGGAGTGAAACGTGGAGAAAGGGAGACAGAGATTCTTGGCAACAGAGAGAGCTACAGAGCTGAAGCAGACTGCTAGCGTGTGAGCGAGAGAGAGAGAGAGAGAGAGGAAGAGAGAGAGAGAGAGAGAGAGAGAGCTACAGAGCTGAAGCAGACAGCTAGCGTGTGAGTGAGAGAGAGAGAGAGAGAGAGAGAGAGAGAGAGAGAAAGAGAGAGAGAGAGGAGTGGGAGAGGAGCCTAAAAGTAATCCGCAGTACGAGACGCATTTCCATGTTCACACGTAATTAAGAAGCGGCCCAGCCATGGGAAAGAACCTCCACCAGGAGCAGATCCTTGAAATTAAACCCCAAAATAAGAATGTGAAAGAAATAGATGGGAGTGCCGCAATGTGTTAGTCCAATAACCAGGATCTACATTCTAAGAGCAAGAAAAAACAATAAGCAACATGGAACCCTGTGCTGAAGCTCACTCCACCACCACACTCCTAAAACATGATACTTTACCAGAGGGCATTTGACATGACAGAGCCATGCCAAACCATGCTGTACTGAGCTAGCCGGGTTACACATCCACCAAAGTCGCTTGAACCATGCTACATTTTTTTTTTTTAAAGGACACTGCTAAAATAAATAATGGAGCCGACACAGTTTGCTTTGAGTGTGCAAAAAGGTATAAGCTTCGCTAGTCCAGAAACATGACAGTTTGTTAGGTAGAAGACTGAGGCAGTGAGAGAAAGGAGGGTAAGGGGATGATGTTTATGTTGATCCATACATTCGGTCATTGATCAGTCCCTGGATGGAAGTGAGATGCTCCACTCTCCACAATAATGACCCTGATGTGGGCGCTCGCCATGTCTCCGTTTTGTTAAGTCCTGCGCTATCGATCTATTTGGCGGTGGGGACTCTTGAGTGCTGCTTGCATTGTGTGTCTGAGACAGAGTATGTGTGTTCTCAGATTCCCTCGTTCTCCCAGGTCCCTTGCCTTGGCTCACTGCAGTGACCAGGCACAAAGGCAGCTCAATTAGCACAGCTCCACGTCTCCTCGCTCCCCTGCCTGCCTCCGCAGCATCCCATCGAAATCACTCCATCAACCCACCGCCAGAGAGAAAGGAGGCAGAGAGAGAGGGGGGGGGGGGGGGAGTAGATAAATGGAGAAGAAAAATAAGATGAGGGAGGGAGAGAAAGAGATGGAGAAACGAAACAGAATGACACAGCGTGTGAGAGCAGAGAGAGAGCAGAGTAGAGAGAAAGGGAAAAGGAGGGTGAGGAGGGCTGATAGTGTTTCTCCCCTGTCCCCGGCGTAACACTGAGGTTTCACCTCATATCAAGCCAGGGTAACGCAGCGGCTCAGCCTCACGTCAACACCACTGGAACTCTGAGGCCGCCAGAGGAGCATAACTACCCAGCTACAATAACACACAGGTAAGGAACACAACGTGAGCCACTACTGGGTTGGACTTTAACCGAGTGAAGAGATTCACAACTCCCCTGAAAAATACAAATGACTCCAAACCCCCAAACTGGAAAGGCCCTGACATTTAAAGCAGAGCCACAGAGTTCAGGTAAATATCTTTAAAAAGGGACATGGGGGAGACAGGAAGTCAGAGTTCACACGGACTGGGATGTGTTCCGGGTTGCCCCAGAATAACATTGAGTTCACAAGGAAGTGTCTAGGGGATGTTGTTCCCATTGTGACTATTAAAACCTACCCTAACCAGAAACCGTGGACAGATTCGTGCAAAGCTGAAAGCGTGAACCACCACATTTAACCACGTCAAGGTGACTGGGACGATGGCCAAGTACAAACAGTCCAGTTATGCCCTCCATAAGGCAAATCAGACAAGCAAAACGACAGGAAAAGTGAAGTCGAAGTGAGACAAAGAGACAAAGTGAAGTCGCAATTCAACGGCACAGACACAAGACGTATGTGGCAGGGACTCCAGACAATCACGGATTAGAAAGGGAAAACCAGCCACGTCGCAGACACCGACGTCTTGCTCCCAGACAAGCTAAACACCTTCACCCGCTTCAAGGAAAACAGTGCCACCGATGTCTTGCTCCCAGACAGACTAAACACCTTCACCCGCTTCAAGGAAAACAGTGCCACCGACGTCTTGCTCCCAGACAAGCTAAACACCTTCACCCGCTTCAAGGAAAACAGTGCCACCGATGTCTTGCTCCCAGACAGACTAAACACCTTCACCCGCTTCAAGGAAAACAGTGCCACCGACGTCTTGCTCCCAGACAAGCTAAACACCTTCACCCGCTTCAAGGAAAACAGTGCCACCGACGCGGGTCACGGCCACTCCTGAGGATTGTGAGCTCTCCATCTCAATGGCTGATGTGAGTAAGACGTGTAAGCGTGTTAACCCTCGCAAGGCTGCCGTCCCAAACGGCATCCCTAGCCGCGTCCTCAGAGCATGCGCAGACCAGCTGGCTGGAGTGTTCACGAACATATTCAATATCTCCCTATCCCAGTCGGTTGTTCCCACTTGCTTCAAGGATGTCCACCATTGTTCCTGTACCCAGGAAAGCAAAGGTAACTGAACTAAATGACTATTGCCCCGTAGCACTCACTTCTGTCATCCTGAAGTGCTTTGAGAGACTAGTTAAGGATCATATCACCTCGACCTTACCTGACACCCTAGACCCACTGCAATTTGCATACCGCACCAATAGATCCATGGATGACGCAATCACCACCGCACTGCACACTGCCCTATCCCATCTGGACAAGAGGAATACCTATGGAAGAATGCTGTTCATTGACTACAGCTCAACCTTCAACACCATAGTACCGTCCAAGCTCATCATTGCATTTTGGGCCCTGGGTCTGAACCCCGCCCTCTGCAACTGGGTCCTGGACTTCCTGACAGGCCGTCCCCAGGTGGTGAAGGTAAACAACAACTCCACTGATCCTCAACACAGGGGACCCCCAGGGTGCGTGCTCAGCCCCCTCCTGTACTCCTGGTTTACACATGACTGCGTGGCCATGCATGTCTCCAACTCAATCATCAAGTTTGCAGAGGATACAACAGTGGTAGGCCTGACTACTAACAACAACAAAGAGACAGCCTACAGGGAGGAGGTGAGGGCCTCCCCCTCAACAAAGCGAAGGAGCTGATCATGGACTTCACGAGGCTAAAGAAATTTGGCTTGGCACCTAAGACCCTCAAACTTTTACAGATGCACCACTGAGAGCACTCTGTCGGGCTGTATCACCACGTGGTAGAGCAACTGCACCGTCCGCAACCACAGGGCTCTACAGAGAGCGGCGTTGTCAGCCCAACGCATCACCGGGGGCACACTGCCTGCCCTCCAGGACATCTACAGCACTCGGTGTGTCACAGGAAGGCCAAGATGATCATCAAGGAACTCCGCCACCCGAGTCACGGCCTGTTTACCCCGCTACCATCCAGAAGGCAAGGTCAATACAGGTTCATTAAAGCTGGGACAAAGAGACTGGAAAAAACAGCTTTCATCTCAAGGCCATCAGACTGTTAAATTGTCAACACTAGCCGGCCTCTGCCCAGTACATTACCCTGTACAATACCCTGTACAATACCCGCGACCAAGTCGTTCTTTCTTTGTTCCGCTGCCATGCTCCGTGGCAACGTTCTTATCTCCTGCTTGCTGCTAACCAGCTACACAGTCACGACATCTGCAGCCAGAATAACAGCAAAGTAGCTGTTTTCTATTGACATTCATTTGGATACATCCATAACAATAAGCTGATAATGCCTGATTTTGCCTGGTAGAGCTAGAAAAGCTTGCCTTCTCGTCAGAACACTCGTCAACTCTGTTAATTACGAGGAGACCGTATTGGATATCAAAGACTACGGTAAAAGCTAGCTAAATATTTGTTGGTAGCAAACTTGCCAATATGACAATCAAATTCAAAAAGATCAGTTGCTGAAAACAGCTGGTGAAAATAGAAACATGTGGGAGGATTTGACAGTTTTAGTGGCGGAGAGGACCGGACAAGTGAATTAATGTTCATCACTCACCACGTTAGGACATCAGATGCTCCAAAAAAATGTGTCTCTAAAAACAAATCAATACTAGCTAACTTTTTTCCTCGTTGGACCTGCGTTTACAATGTGGTTTTGTGTAGTTGTTGGTTTAGCTTTCTGTGACTTTGTAGCGAGTATGGTCTGAATGTGTAAGCGCATATTGCATCTTGATTTCAAGGTGTCCTGTTATCTGGTTTTAATGTCCATACTAGAATACCCTTCTAGACAATCAGAAACAAGTATTCAGCAATGCTGTGGTATAAATATATGTATACTCCGGACTCTTCCTAATATTTATTTATTTCTAAATTCCATTATTTTACTTTTTAATATGTGTATTGTTAGATATTATTGCACTGTTGGAGCTAGGAACACAAGCATTTCACTAAACCTGCAATAAAATTAGCTAAATATATGTATGTGACCAAAAAAAATAGATGTGCACTAGTCTGGCCTCCTCTCCTAGAAGGATACAGTGAGGTCCTGACGACAGCTGATGCTGATTGACCATGGCAGTGTAGTTAATGGTGGGAGTCTGGCGTGTCCTGATGGAGGAGGAGGGGAGGAGGGGTGAGAGGAGGAGGGTTGAAAAAGGGATGAGAGTTGAAATGGGGAGGAGGGGGGTGAGAGGTAGAGGGGGGGGGGGGTGAGAGGTAGAGGGGGAGGAGAAAGGTGGGATGAGGAGGAGAGGGCTGCTGACTCATAATCAACCCCCCTGATCTGATAGTCTGTCAGGGCTGTTGTGATAACACACACCAGATAGCACCCAAACACATCCCTCCTCCCTTTCTCTTTCTCACATTCACAGTCTAATGCGCACACACACACACACACACACACACACACCCCCGGCAGGCAGGCGTCACACAGAGCAGAGTGTAGCATTGGTAGGGTCCAGAGATAAACCACTCAAGACGATGAGGACGATAATGGGCCACGCCGCAGCACCTCAAATTCAATCAACGCCCGCACGTCAATGTGAATGAGCGTAAAAGTGAAATATGCTCGCCGGCGTGGGCTAAAAGACGCCACCCAGGGCCGGGCTTGAAACAACAACATCTAGGAGAGACGAACAGAGGGGGAAAAAAGGAGAGAGAAAATGAAAATACTGTCTCTTCCGTCTCTCCCGCCCTCCCGCTCTCTCTACACGGCTCAGCAGCGACGGCTGCTTCCAGGAGGAAGAGTCCCACTGGCATTCAGAGCAGCCCTACTTTAACCACAGACTGTGAATAAATTACCCTTTTGAACTTGGGGTGATTGCAAATGTGCCCTGGTTCCCTTGAGACATGTCTGGCACTAACCTTCTCTTACAATCTCCCCTTCCCTTCCCCAAACACACACACACACACACACACACTCTTCCCCACCGCTACGGTCATGAAACTTAATTCAGCCGTAATTACGCCAGACCATTTCTGAGCAGTACTAACTCCCTGCTCGGCCACACACTCTCTCTTTATGCTTCTGACTGAACAGAATATTCAAGGAACTTTACTACTTTCTCTCCCTCCCTCTCGCTCAAAGAAAAAGAAACTGCGCTAGGGATGAAAAAAAAGAGTCTGGGAAAAATGTGTGAAGCGTCTGAAAAATCAGAGCAGAGGGAGAGAGACAGACAGACAGAGAGAGACAGACAGACAGAGACACAGAGACAGACAGAGACAGAAGCTTCTCAGGAGACACACATAGTTCATTGTCACTGGGCAGACCTCCTTCCCCTCCACACTCTCACCAGGGGAGGCTGAACTGAAGTGAATAGCAGTCTGGGGAGAGTGGTGTTCTTCTCGACTGCCTGATGTGCTCTGCTCCAGAACGCCTCATTATAACACACCGCCCCCATCCATACGTTACCCTGACACAGCCATTATTTATTAACGGCTAGACTGACTGGGAACCAGGCCACCTTCCAACAACTGCTGCAATCCTTTGGAGGAGTCAATCCTGACAGCCCTGGTGTTCTGCTAATAAAATACAACACACACAAAGCTATAGATACACACGTGAGGACACAAACACACACGCACCCGCTCGTTGACACTAGGCTAGCAGTCTCTCCCAACGCGCTGCCTCTCAACTGTAATTAAAAACACATTCCACACGCCGTAACAACTGCAACCCAAACTGAAACTCAAGTACAAGCGAAGGTCAAACAATTTGGTTATTTTTTTCCGCCCCAAAGTTCCCGCTGCCACAAAGCCCAGCAACGCCACGTCAAGGCAAAGCAGGCTGCTACTGTCTAGATAGGCCCCTTCATCATGTCGGAACATCTTGAAATTAAACGGTTAAGAGGAGAAGAAAAAAATCACCTTGATGAATTTCTTTACGCTCTTAAGTGGAGGCAGACAAAGGTAAAGAGGAAGGATGTGGGGGAAAAGAAACTCAAGCTGTCAGAACCAACCAAAGTGTAGCCTAGGTAGGAGAGAGAGCCAGTCACAGATTCTGGGCCGCTCTCCACGGCTGTGTTCCAAATGGCAACCTATTCTCTATACAGTACATCGCTTTTGAACAGGGCCAATTGGCCTCCAGTCAAAAGTAACGCACCAAGTAGGGAATAAGGTGCATTTGGGACACAGCCCAGTTCTCCCTGCCTGGAAGAAGTTTCAGCAGCGATGCAGTCAGCCTTAACTGATGGGTTATATACTGCCTGTCACGTCCTTCTGAGGGAATATTGGGGCGTTGCAGAGACTCACACCTGGAAGGTACGGCAATCCATCACCACCTGCACTCTAAGAGGTGTGTGTGTGTGTTTACGTAAGTGCTTGAGATCTCATCGATGCTTCTAGCCAATATTCCAGCCACCCAACGCCTGCTTATAATCCTACTCCTCATCCATCCAAGACCGCCATCACGGACAGACCACTCACCTACACGCCATTGCTCCACTCCCAACACACACACACACAACCTCGGCCGCCTTCCCTGCATCAAACGTCAGCCATAACGCAAACACCCCCCTTCTACATCTATCTTCAACCAGAGAGAATATTACCTACGCAACGATAACCATCAAAAAATGTTGGGGTGGTCTGTTAGCACTGCTGGAGATAAGTTAAATGGGGAGGGGGGGGGTGGTCTGTTAGCACTGCTGGAGATAAGTTAAATGGGGAGGGGGGGGGGGGTCTGTTAGCACTGCTGGAGATAAGTTAAATGGGGAGGGGGGGGTGGTCTGTTAGCACTGCTGGAGATAAGTTAAATGGGGAGGGGGGGGGTGGTCTGTTAGCACTGCTGGAGATAAGTTAAATGGGGAGGGGGGGGGGGTCTGTTAGCACTGCTGGAGATAAGTTAAATGGGGAGGGGGGGGGTGGTCTGTTAGCACTGCTGGAGATAAGTTAAATGGGGAGGGGGGGGGGTGGTCTGTTAGCACTGCTGGAGATAAGTTAAATGGGGAGGGGGGGGGGGGGTCTGTTAGCACTGCTGGAGATAAGTTAAATGGGGAGGGGGGGGGTGGTCTGTTAGCACTGCTGGAGATAAGTTAAATGGGGAGGGGGGGGGTGGTCTGTTAGCACTGCTGGAGATAAGTTAAATGGGGAGGGGGGGGTGGTCTGTTAGCACTGCTGGAGATAAGTTAAATGGGGAGGGGGGGGGTGGTCTGTTAGCACTGCTGGAGATAAGTTAAATGGGGAGGGGGGGGGTGGTCTGTTAGCACTGCTGGAGATAAGTTAAATGGGGAGGGGGGGGGGGGGGTCTGTTAGCACTGCTGGAGATAAGTTAAATGGGGAGGGGGGGGGTGGTCTGTTAGCACTGCTGGAGATAAGTTAAATGGGGAGGGGGGGGGTGGTCTGTTAGCACTGCTGGAGATAAGTTAAATGGGGAGGGGGGGGGTGGTCTGTTAGCACTGCTGGAGATAAGTTAAATGGGGGGGGGGGGGGGTGGTCTGTTAGCACTGCTGGAGATAAGTTAAATGGGGAGGGGGGGGGTGGTCTGTTAGCACTGCTGGAGATAAGTTAAATGGGGAGGGGGGGGTGGTCTGTTAGCACTGCTGGAGATAAGTTAAATGGGGAGGGGGGGGGTGGTCTGTTAGCACTGCTGGAGATAAGTTAAATGGGGAGGGGGGGGTGGTCTGTTAGCACTGCTGGAGATAAGTTAAATGGGGAGGGGGGGGGGGGGGGTCTGTTAGCACTGCTGGAGATAAGTTAAATGGGGAGGGGGGGGGTGGTCTGTTAGCACTGCTGGAGATAAGTTAAATGGGGAGGGGGGGGGTGGTCTGTTAGCACTGCTGGAGATAAGTTAAATGGGGAGGGGGGGGGTGGTCTGTTAGCACTGCTGGAGATAAGTTAAATGGGGAGGGGGGGGGGTGGTCTGTTAGCACTGCTGGAGATAAGTTAAATGGGGAGGGGGGGGGTGGTCTGTTAGCACTGCTGGAGATAAGTTAAATGGGGAGGGGGGGGGTGGTCTGTTAGCACTGCTGGAGATAAGTTAAATGGGGAGGGGGGGGGTGGTCTGTTAGCACTGCTGGAGATAAGTTAAATGGGGAGGGGGGGGGTGGTCTGTTAGCACTGCTGGAGATAAGTTAAATGGGGAGTGGGGGGGGGGTCTGTTAGCACTGCTGGAGATAAGTTAAATGGGGAGGGGGGGGGTGGTCTGTTAGCACTGCTGGAGATAAGTTAAATGGGGAGGGGGGGGGGGGGTCTGTTAGCACTGCTGGAGATAAGTTAAATGGGGAGGGGGGGGGTGGTCTGTTAGCACTGCTGGAGATAAGTTAAATGGGGAGGGGGGGGGTGGTCTGTTAGCACTGCTGGAGATAAGTTAAATGGGGAGGGGGGGGGTGGTCTGTTAGCACTGCTGGAGATAAGTTAAATGGGGAGGGGGGGGGGTGGTCTGTTAGCACTGCTGGAGATAAGTTAAATGGGGAGGGGGGGGTGGTCTGTTAGCACTGCTGGAGATAAGTTAAATGGGGAGGGGGGGGGTGGTCTGTTAGCACTGCTGGAGATAAGTTAAATGGGGAGGGGGGGGGGGGTCTGTTAGCACTGCTGGAGATAAGTTAAATGGGGAGGGGGGGGGTGGTCTGTTAGCACTGCTGGAGATAAGTTAAATGGGGAGGGGGGGGTGGTCTGTTAGCACTGCTGGAGATAAGTTAAATGGGGAGGGGGGGGGTGGTCTGTTAGCACTGCTGGAGATAAGTTAAATGGGGAGGGGGGGGGTGGTCTGTTAGCACTGCTGGAGATAAGTTAAATGGGGAGGGGGGGGGTGGTCTGTTAGCACTGCTGGAGATAAGTTAAATGGGGAGGGGGGGGGTGGTCTGTTAGCACTGCTGGAGATAAGTTAAATGGGGAGGGGGGGGGCTGGGAGCTGAGACGTAGCAAAGGGAATAAACCATTTGCGCTGAGATGAAATCCTCCTCTTCCTCTCCAGTATCAGATGCATCACTCTTCCTCGTGGATTAGCAGTATGGTTTGTGGCCGAGCTCGTTTGCTCCACTACACTAGATACACGCGTTCACAGTGCAACAGATGAACTAGTTTTAGCCAGAACAGCTGTGCAGCAGCAATAGTCACAGTGCAACAGATGAACTAGTTTTAGCCAGAACGGCTGTGCAGCAGCAATAGTCACAGTGCAACAGATGAACTAGTTTTAGCCAGAACGGCTGTGCAGCAGCAATAGTCACAGTGCAACAGATGAACTAGTTTTAGCCAGAACGGCTGTGCAGCAGCAATAGTCACAGTGCAGCAGCAATATTCATTCTGGCATGTTTATCAAACACAGTTAGGCTTTTACTCATAAATCTATGAATCATACCAAAATAATGCTCTAACATGTAATTTAACAAAACCACAATGACTAATCCTATATTATAAACTGGGCAGTTCGAGCCCTGATTGCTGATTGGCTGACAGCCATGGTATATCACGGGTATGACAAAACATTTATTTTTACTGCTCTAATTATGTTAGTGACCAGTTTATTATAGCAATAAGTCACCTTGGGGGTTTGTTGGTGCATGACCAATATACCACGGCTAAGGTCTGTATCCAGGCACTCAGCGTTGCGTCGTGCATAAGAACAGTCCTTAGCCGTGGTAAATTGGCCATATACCACACCCCCTTGGGCCTTATTGCTTAAATAACAGTCTTAATTCTAAGAGTTGCATGTTTCTGCTAACCCATCTACTAGTAAGGGCATAAGGGCAGTAAAAGCCTTGTCGAGTGCAGCCCAGCTATGGGAATGAAAAAGTCGGGCCAATCCTATAGATGAACCCTTCTCTTTTCAGTAGCCATGAGTCCTAGGCCTATCAGTACAGAGAGCCATCAGGATATCAACCCCCACATTTCCTCAACACCCATGATGACTAAGTGTAGCAATACAACTGTAAAGATCAGTCAGATAGATAGATCACCCGAGTAACAAAAGCCTTTTAAGATCTTTATTTCAACAAAAAAAAAAAAACTCATAAAATGGTAAATAAATATTAACAGGTCATGAATATTTAAACAATTAAAAGCGCTTGAACTTGAAGCAGTTGAGATGTAAATCCTCCAGCCAGGTCTTAAAATGGCTGCAGACAGTACAGGTGGTGAACACACACACTGTTAAGTAACGTTGTACTTCTATAATGATCCTGTAAGTGCTATAACCAAATCGCTATAGGACACCTTTAACAAGCTTTATGAGAGAAGTGTCTCATAAATGTCATTGAAATGACTTTAGCCTCTTATTAAGCAGCTGATAAAGACGATTACATGGTTTTTCAATGCAAAGCGAGACATATTAAATAACATAATAATAAATGACAGGAATGCAAAGTGTCAAACTATTCCATTGGCCCTTGAATAGGCCTTTCCCAAAGCAGCATGTACAGGAAGCAAAACGTTGGAATAAAGCTGTTACTTTCACCTGAGCCAGATCTTTCTTCCACACCATCTGTCTTCCAATGAGAACGCACGACAGACACCACCTCAAAAAGACATCAACCAACCAATCAAACCTCGTCTCAATCCGCAACACTGCACTAATACGAGCAGACAGAGAACCTAAGTTACCCAAGTCACTTCTCTAATAGTGTAACAGTGGGTTAAATGTGCCCTGGCGTGCACCGGGCGAGCGCGCACGTCCCACGCTCCAACTGATCATGCATCCTCGGAGCAAATCAAGCTAAGTGTGTTGCGGATGTTTCGTGAGTAATGAGGAATTTGGGAGGTTTTTGCTGACTGCTCGATACGGAGTGGAGGGGCGGGGGTGTATGTTGGCATTCTTAAGAGAGCTGGTGCTCGGGGGAGGGGGGGGGGTCACAGGAGAGGGATTGAGAGAGAGCGAGAGAACAGATAAAAAGAGATTGTGAGAAGGAAGAGAGTATGGGAAATGGAAGGGGAGAGACAGAGCGGGGGAGAGAGAGAGAGAGAGAGAGAGGAGGAGGGCAATTAGCATAGATGCAATACTGGCGCAGTCCTCCGACTTGATATTTGACCTTCTGCGAGAGCCTTGCCAAATATCGCCCTGAGAGACCCAGACAACCATATGGCAAAGTGCCGCCGGAGGCCCTGCTCAGTTTGACTCTCCTGGGCCACCGTATGCTAATGTGGGGGAACGTAATTACACTACAGTATTCCTATAGGAGCTGTACTTTACGTCTCTATAGTAGCAGATTTACACTGAGATAGCCATTGGGACTAATTTCATCTTGGGGGACGAGTGGAGTGGAAATGTACAGTTTTATCCAGTTTAGCATTGGGCTGGCAATGGGATGGAGGTGGAACCATTACGTTAGAATGACAAGAACAGACATTCCCAGTCAAATTGACAAGGTCTAAAGGGGTTTTTACCATTCTAGGGATTCTATTTCTATCAAGTGACCCAGTAAGAGTAAAACCTGGTCTAAACATGGAAAGGTAGTCCTATTGTTTGTGCTATATATTTCACAGTATCGCTCTACTGTCAATGCTATAGTCAGTCACACTTCACTGCCATAATGTGTGTTAACGTTCGTAATATCAAAATAGGTATTATTTCGAATGAAAATAGCCTAGTGTAAAATTAAACACCCACAGTCCAACATTGATGACCAATGTATTGAGCTGTATCAACCTAGAAACACAACTCGTCATCAAAATCCAGTACAACGAAGGGACAGAAACCTTTGAAAGCAGGATTTGTACATATTTGATTCATTTTTTAGTCTGAAGAATGTATTATTTTGAGCCCTGTAAAGAAACTAATTCAATATAAAAAGTACTCGCTATTCAGCCTCTCTGACAAAGAACGAACGGATCAAACTGCTCCCACTGTTTAAAAAAGGCTCTCACCGTCTGTGATATATTACAAAGATATTTAGGTTCAAATTAAAAAAGTCCTTGTTGCTCTCGAACGCTGCTCAGACAACCACCCCCATTTATCACGGCTGGTAAATCCCAACACATAGAGTCAGAGGGGGCTGACCTACTACAGAGGGGCTGGGGGGGGGGGGGGGGGTTGGCCCCTGGGTCAGTCAGATCTTTACGTCTGCAGCTCCACAGCAGATAAGATCTGGCTGTGTTCAGTAGGGAGAAAACATTTGGAAGTGGGGAGGTGCTAGTCTGGAATTCTCCAATAAGAAACTCAATATGTTTGTTTCACAGACCAAAACATTTCTAATACTTTGTACCCTACAGGACTCCATTTAAATTAGCCTCACCTAATTCCACTTGTGAAACTAGCAGTCCGGCCAAGCCTTTCCGCAGAGAGCTAGCCAACACTCCACTGGGAGAAAACCCTATCTGGGGTACTTTGGAGCGACAGAGGTTTCCAGAAAACAAAAGGAAGACAGAGAGAGAGGGTGAGGTCAGTGGCGTTCTAAACTGGGAAAAACAGACAGACAGAGAGAGAGAAAGCAAACAGGGGGAGGTTAGATGGGAAGGAAACCGAAAACCAAACTACGGGACACACGTCAAGTGTGCAGGCGCAGGGTACCTGAGGGGTCTGGAGTATAGGAAACTTCCAGCCCTTTGAACAAGCGGTGTCAGTGAGCGCCTGTTGGCGTGGCGACCAGAAGAAGCCATGTGTGGCTGGTGGAAAGAGGGCCTAAGGGAGGCAACATATTGCCAGCTCCTCTGAAATGTTAAATCAAAATGCAAAGTAGGAGAGCTGAGCTGAGCGAGTGTGTGTGTGTGTGTGTGTGTTGAGTGAGAGCAGCTCTCCACAGATTCTCGACAGCATCCAGAAGAGGAGGACTGGCGCCAACATACAGGTCTGTACTAGGGGGGGGGGGGGGGGCTAAATTAGGAGGCAGGGATATTTATGGAGAAATCTACATATTATAAAGTATACCGCATCACAAACAGTACAGTTTTAGTTGTGAAAACCCTGATGAAGGCTATGGGCAGACAGTCATCAATAAAGGACTGCAGAATAGCCTCTTCACTGTAGTTGAGATGTGAATTATACTGTACAGGTACTGTAGCACCACACAGAGATGAGTAATATTCAGGGAAAATTAACCAATTAAAATTAGACAATTAAAAAAAGCCCAAAAATTTGATATCCATTACCTGTCAATGAACTATTACCACTAGTTAGCAGACACTATGACCATTCAAAAGCGGCAACAACATTTGACCTAACAAGCATTAACACATTCCCGGGGGCCAAAGACGTGGATGTTGATTATGGCAGCCCCCTGCACCTCTCTGATTCAGAGGGGTTGGGTTAAATGCGGAAGACATATTTTAGTTGAATACATGCAGTTGGACAACCGACTAGATATCCCTCTTTCCCACGCTAAGTCACTATTAGTATAGCCCATGGCTAATTAACACACAATTATTCAGTATGTTTCATTATTTAATAGTATAGTAATAGTATTGATACATGATCAAATTTAAGACTGAAACCAGAAGACATTTAGACAGTAGATTACAGTATAGACCAGGGTTACTCAATTCTGACCCTACGAGATCCTGAACCTGCAGGTTCTCTGTTCTACCTGATAATTAATTGCACCCACCTGGCGTCCCAGGTCTAAATCAGTCCCTGATTAGAGAGGAACAATGAACAAAAACTTAGTGGAACTGGCTTCGAGGTCCAGAGTTGAGACTAGAGACTAAAAATATTAAAAAACATTGAACTATATAGATTAGAGGTCGACCGGTTTAATCGGAATGGCCGATTAATTAAGGCCGATTTTCAAGTTTTCATAACAATCGGAAATCTGTAAAAAAAATACACCTTTATTTAATCTTTATTTAACTAGGCAAGTCAGTTAAGAAAACATTCTTATTTTCAATGACGGCCTAGGAACAGTGGGTTAACTGCCTTGTTCAGGGGCAGAATGACAGATTTTTACCTCGTCAGCTCGGGGATATGTTTTTGCAACCTTCCGGTTACTAGTCCAACGCTCTAACCACCTGCCTTACATTTCACTCCACGAGGAGACTGCATGGCAGGCTGACTACCTGTTACGCGAGGGCAGCAAGAACCCAAGGTAAGTTGCTAGCTAGCATTAAACTTATCTTACAAAAAACAATCAATCTTAACATAATCACTAGTTAACTACACATGATTGATGATATTACTAGTTAATCTAGCGTGTCCTGCGTTGCATATAGTTGATGCGCTGCATGTTAATTTCTTATCGAATCACAGCCTACTTCGTCAAACGGGTGGTGATTTAACACTGTCGTTGCACCAAACCTAACCATAAACATCAATGCCTTTCTTTAAAATCAATACACAAGTATATATTTTTAAACCTGCATATTTAGTTAATATTGCCTGCTAACATTAATTTCTTATAATTAGGGAGATTGTGTCACTTCTCTTGCATTCTGTGCAAGCAGTCAGTGTGTATGCAGCAGTTTGGGCTGCCTGGCTCGTTGCGAACTGTGTGAAGTCCATTTCTTCCTAACAAAGACCGTAATTAATTTGCCAGAATTGTACATAATTATGACATAACATTGAAGGCTGTACAATGTAACAGCAATATTTAGACTTAGGGATGCCATCCGTTAGATAAAATAGGGAACGGTTCCGTATTTCACTAAAAGAATAAATGTTTTGTTTTCTAAATTATAGTTTCCGGATTCGACCATATCAATGACCAAAGGCTCGTATTACTGTGTGTTATTATGTTATAATTAAGTCTATGATTTGATATTTGATAGAGCAGTCTGACTGAGCGATGGTAGGCAGCAGCAGGCTTGTAACCATTCATTCAAACAGCACTTTAGTGCGTTTGACAGTAGCTCTTCGCTGTGCTTCAAGCATTGAGCTGTTTATGACTTCAAGCCTATCAACTCCTGAGATTAGGCTGGTGTAACCGATGTGAAATGGCTAGCTAGTTAGCAGGGTGCACGCTAATAGCATTTCAATCGGTGACGTCACTTGCTCTGAGACTTGGAGTAGTTGTTCACCTTGCTCTGCAAGGGCCGCGGCTTTTGTGGAGCGATGGGTAACGATGCTTCGAGGGTGGCTGTTGTCGATGTGTTCCTGGTTCGAGCCCAGGTAGGGGCGAGGAGAGGGACGGAAGCTATACTGTTACACTGGCAATACTAAAGTGCCTATAAGAACATCCAATAGTCAAAGGTTAATGAAATACAAATGGTATAGAGAGAAATAGTCCTATAATTCCTATAATAACTCCAACCTAAAACTTACCTGGGAATATTGAAGACTCGTGTTAAAAGGAACCACCCGCTTTCATGTGTTCTCATGTTCTGAGCAAGGAACTTAAACGTTAGCTTTCTTACATGGCACATATTGCACTTTTACTTTCTTCTCCAACACTTCTCCAACACATTATTTAAACCAAATTGAACATGTTTCATTATTTATTTGAGGCTACATTTATTTTATTGATGTATTATATTAAGGTAAAATAAGTGGTCATTCAGTATTGTTGTAATTGTCATTATTACAAATAAAATTAAAATAAGATTTTTTTTAATTCAAATCGGCATTGGCTTTTTTTTGGTCCTCTAATAATCGGTATCGGCGTTGAAAAATCATAATCGGTCGACCTCTAATATAGATACACATTCACAGTGTAACCAGCCAACACATTCACAGTGTAACCAGCCAACACATTCACAGTGTAACCAGCCAACACATTCACAGTGTAACCAGCCAACACATTCACAGTGTAACCAGCCAACACATTCACAGTGTAACCAGCCAACACATTCACAGTGTAACCAGCCAACACATTCACAGTGTAACCAGCCAACACATTCACAGTGTAACCAACCAACACATTCACAGTGTAACCAGCCAACACATTCACAGTGTAACCAGCCAACACATTCCCAGTGTAACCAGCCAACACATTCACAGTGTAACCAACCAACACATTCACAGTGTAACCAACCAACACATTCACAGTGTAACCAGCCAACACATTCACAGTGTAACCAGCCAACACATTCACAGTGTAACCAGCCAACACATTCACAGTGTAACCAACCAACACATTCACAGTGTAACCAACCAACACTTTCACAGTGTAACCAACCAACACATTCACAGTGTAACCAGCCAACACATTCACAGTGTAACCAGCCAACACATTCACATTGTAATTAGCCAACACATTCACAGTGTAATTAGCCAACACATTCACAGTGTAACCAGCCAACAAAACAAGGTGACACACTAACGTCATGCTATAGGAGAAGAGGTTCAAACGGACACAGATTTGATTGACACCAAGATAGACAAACTACTAAAACAGAAAACCGACACCCAGTCACATCGTAGCCAGAAAACAGCCAGCCAACGGTGCAACGTGATACGCTGAAGGCAAAGCGTTTAAAACTGAACTAATCTAAACAGACGACCCCCTGCTCGGTCATCCAGCTCCACACTGATCAGACACAGAAAGTGGTCACACCGCGTCAAAATAAACCAGCTCCTTTCCAGATCCTCCCACTGCTCTTCACAGTGGAACTACTCCAACTATCTCTCTCAGTGTGACAACCATAGAATAATGAATGATATAGTTCTATGGTGACAAAAACTACTTCCTTTTAGAATATAAACAACATTCTATAGTTCTATGGTGGATTCTAGTTCTACAACCATAGCTATACAATACATTTGTCATTGAACGTAAACAGCAAAAGTGACAACGGCTCTATATTTCAATGGACAACGTCCTTCCTGGTTTGTGAATGGAAAATACTGATGTCATCAACAGAGGCACCATCCATTCTATCCTCTTTGCTCGGGGGGCAGCGATTGACTTCACTCCTCTAGTGACATTCTCTAACCCCGAGGGGTTCAATCACATCAACAACAACAACAAAAAGCCTTAGAATGTCTTGCTGCACACGGTATCAGATGCTTGGCATGAAATATTCATATCTGAAAGCAGACCCGGAGTAAAGGGAGGTGGTGGTGATAGGCGTGGATCTGACTTGCAGAAATGGAGACGCTTTAACTGCACTGACCGATCTCTATATCCACCACAAATAGATGTCAGAAACTCACTTCCTTGTCAATTCCCTTGGATGAGAGAAAGAGAGGCAGAGGGATATTGGAAAGGGTTTTGTCAATGGCTGTGTTTGAAATGACCCCTATCCTCTACAGTATATAGTGCCCTACTGGTAAACAAGGAATAGGGGTCAATTATAGTGCACTACATTGAGAATAGGAAGCCATTTCAGACCCAGACAAACAGGTTGTTTTCTCCTGATTCTTCCTGAAAACAATAGACACCTCATCATTGCACCTACCATATTCTAAATGATAGCTGAGAAACACTATATTACAATTAGATGAATATCCTTCTGTAAATGTGCTAAGACCTAAACTGCCATGGTTGACGCAGTGGCCTCGTTGCACTTACTAACATCCGCTCTTCTCCCTTCACACGGGTTCCCAGTAATGACGAGATACCTTTAAGTTCTCTGCCAGAGCCGACCATCCATAATTTACCATCTGTTTAAAATTTAAAGGTGCCACACATTAACGTCCTCAGCACCTGCACTTTCACGCTGTCCACCCCGCCACGCTCCGTTGCGCTCCCTCATCCCACCTTCTTCCCCCGCTCCCTCATCCCACCTCTCCTATTATTCAGGCCAATGACAACGAGTTCCCTCTCTCCACCGAGCCGTGGGATGTTAAATCAAAACGGGGGCAGAGGGAGGAGACGGGCCGCGGGCTGTAAGGGCACCTCCGATTACACCCCAGACTTAATTGGTGGCAGTGGCAAAACTATCAATTCTTTAAGAGCTTTTGTGCTAGCTGCTGGCAGGACTGGGAGTATAGCCTAGCGGTGTTGCAAATGAAAGCTGACAAAGCCACCGCTGCTGCAAGGCAAATCTTAATAAAATAATAAATAAAATGTTAAAAAGACAAGAAGGGAACAAAGACCGAGAGACCCTGGCTTCTCATGAGTAGCCCAGGGTAGAGGGTAGCATGCAGGAATGCAGCAGGAAGGAGAAGAGAGGCTAGGTATGTATAATTAAGCGGTCTACGTGGCAGCTCGGTTGGCAAAATCCTATTGTCTTGACAGAAGCTTAAGGTTGCCCTTCAGGTTGAGACCACGCGCGTGTGAGGAGGCGTGAGGGTCTCATTCCCCCCCCCCCCCCCCCCCCCCGTCTTTTATTCCCTCACTCAGACCTCCGTCAAATTAAATCGGTGGTTTTAAAACTCAAATAAATCCAACAAGACAGAAGATCCGCCGATCTAAAAGGCCGTCTGTCCCTCAGGGTTATTTTATTTAATTCTCGCCACCCTCCACTCTACCTCGCTACTCTCTGCCTGAAGAGATTGGCTGGGAGGGGGGGGACTCTGCGTTATCTCCAGGGAGGCAAAGGTTGGGGGAGAGGGAGAGGGAAGAAAAGGCCACAGATTGGTCCTTATCTATTCTGAGCACACCTAAAACAAATTAGACTCGGGGCGCAGTCCCGCCGACGCGTCCGGTGATTATTTGGCGCGGCCTCTCTCTCATTAAGGGGCTTGAGATGGATCCCTGGCTCGATTTTCTTCAAGGTCCTGCCTCCCACCATTTTAGGGTGCCTTATCACGATAAAAAAATGTTGTTTTTTTATGCCAGAGGATGTTGTGCCGCTGCTAACCGCCGCGTTTCATCTGGCCATTTCATGTATTTCACAACACGCCACAAAGAGAGAGGAGGACGAGAGAGAGCGCTGCATGCACGCCATTTTCCGTGGCACTCTGTTTTTCCTGGGGCCGATGCCATGGCGGTGGCCTTTCAGATTTGCTAATTGAGAAGCGGTTTTCTGTTCAATGGGATTGTGCTCCATTTCTCTCTCTCTCCTGCATGTTAAGACAACCCATGGTATCAGAGATAGCCTGTAAACACCTTTCCAAGGCTAGCTAATCATCTCCTTTTAGTATATAGTGTCACGGTGAACAGTGGCTCTGTTTACAAGATACAAGGATACATTGGAAGCCTCAGAAACTCAATCAATAAAATATTACTTGAAATGTCTGAGGAATTGTCCCCTTGTCTCTCAAGCAGGCTAGGAAGACATACTCTTGCTGTTGACATCTTGCAGTAAACGTGAGCCTTATAACATCTTGTGTACAAATCTCAGATGTATTGAATCATTCTAAATGGGATAATATTTATTTATTGGCCAGATGGTAAGGAGGTTAGATTGTACAATAGAGTACCCATTTGTCAAGTAAAGTGAAGAACTAGCAGAGAGACTGGGAATAAAGGAAAATGTAGCAGACCGTCGGCCCCCGAATTTGTTTGACTGAAAAGGATACGCTATAGATCTGTACCAAGTACTACAATCTGAATGGGGAGTCTTAGGCCCTCACCCTGTATTGAATAGAAAAAGGTGCTGTTGAACATTTCTCTGGTCTGTGACATCACAAAGCACTATAATACGCCAACACACTCAGGGGGGGAAAGAGTCCTGCACAATGCCTTACTTCTCAGCGCCCAACACAGCAGCCATCTTTAAAAACAAACAAGCCAACCATCCACAATCACAGTTTGTCGTCGTCTTAACTCGCGTATCGTTATTCGTATGAATTTGTGAAGATCGCTCAATGAGCAATAGTAGCTTTACCACGTGGGGGAAACGGAGTATCTCATTCCCTCTGACAGCCCCTAGCGATCTTTCAATAATTCATGGTGCATTTAAGCTGCATCTCTCTCACCCTTTTAAACTGTTTATGAACACAACCTCTGAATGGGGCTGGTAGAGAAATGGATACACATTAGTCCTGGAAACTGAGTCCTTCCCTAAAATCAACTACAGTGTAACAGTGTGATAGCGCTCCACACACTAAGTGGTAAGACTGAAGTAAAAGAAGAGTAGAGATGAGAAATAACATGTGGGTTCAGTAAACACTTCAGTTGGAAGGTGCCTTTGGAAGCAGGACATAAGCATTTGGGATATACTCAGAAACTGTCTGAGTCACAGCCCTGGTGAGACCTGGCCTACCGTACCAGGGCTAGAATGACATTGTGTTTAACTGTAGGACGCAGGGCCCCCTTGCGGAGGAGACTTTGGTCTCAATGGGACTCCCTGTTGAAATAAAGAGGAGTATAGGTTCTCTCAGACACACGAACACCGACTGCACCTAGAACCCTGGAGCCACACCAGGCAGAGTTAGCTGCTGGGGAAATGTTAGGTTGGGTGAGATGCCTCCTCTACGCCACACTAATCCATTATGGGGTCAGACAGAGAGAGACACAGAGAGAGAGAGAGAGAGAGATGGAAAGGATGGAGAGTGAGACAGAGATGAAAGGGATGGAGAGAGAGAAAGAGAGAGAGAGAGACAAATGGAAGGGGTGAGAGAGAATGAGAGATTGCATTGCTTGCTGGGTATCTGTATAGCACTTTGACATCGGCTGATGTAAAAAGGGCTTTATAGATACATTTGATTGATTGATTGATTGATTGATTGAGAGAGGGAGGGAGGGAGGGAGTAAGAGAGAGGGAAAGAGATATGGAGACAAAGAGAGAATGAGGGAATGACAGATTGAGAGAGCGAGAGAGGCAGACAGACTGCTGCAGAACAGAACAGCACAGCGGTGACACAGGGCTATCCTCCAGGGTCCTGCATTAGTGCGCTAAATTAAAGGGGGTATTAGATTAAATTGGCTCTCCGATTTCAGGGGTGTGAGTAAAATCCTGATTTGCATTTATCCAGCGCTACTTAAGATATAATTAGTTCAGGGTGATTCCCATGTGGAAAACACTGACAACCAAATCTAACTGGCTTCTGCCGCTAGCTTATAGTCTCTTCCTCCCTTCCTAGGTGAGAGGTACAAGCTGCTAATGTTTACGTGTGTGTGTGTGGAGTGGGGGACTGTGAGTGTGACTGTGTGAGTGTGCCTGCGTGCGAGAGACTGTGTGCGTGCGACTGTGTGTGTGCGACTGCATGCGGGCGTGCAACCCCGTGACTGCGTGCATGCGACCGCGTGCGTGCGACTGCGTGCGACAGCATGACTGTGTGTGACTGCGTGCGTGCGACTGCGTGCGTGCGACAGCATGACTGTGTACGACCGCGTGCGTGCGACTGCGTGCGTCAGCATGACTGTGTGTGCCTGCGTGCACCTGTCCTGAAGTCTATACAAACTCGTTGGAGTGCTTATTTTCACCACGTTTGCGTCTCAACATGGAACCATGCAGGATTGTTTACAGCACTGAGATGTGGTGAAAAAGGAGTGAATCTGAACATATCAAAAATACATCCAGCCCAAGTGGGTGTGTAACTAACTTCACACCTTCTACAATGCCTTTGAACCCCAACACACACACACACACAGCCTCCTCGGCACAACCTGATTCTATAATTACAGGTACCGAGACAAAAATAATCATTACCGTTACCGGTAGAAGAGGAACCCCATAATCTGAATGACAGAACTCACAATTCAAGTACCTATCTCTCTTTTAAAAGCAAGTTTGGATTTGTTTTTGTTTTTCACACCCTCCCTTCCTTCCATGGTAATGCCAACGGTCTTAGTTGGCAAATGGATGTTTTTCCCCGAACCCAGCCAAACCATCCATCAGGCATGAAAGGGCGTCTTCCTGAACACCTCGTTTCAGAACACCTGTTAGGACCTGGGATGTGGAGTCAACATCAAATGAGCCTCTATTAGACACCTGCAACCTCCAGCATTTAACGACATCCTGTAAACACACATGCTAAAGGATACCAAAAGAAATTGCTGCACAAAAGAGTGTATTTTAGACAACTTCAAACTTCCAAGGAGTAGGGCATTCAAAGAGTTGGTCTGATAGTGACTGTGATGTCATCAGACCCCCCTTGCTTGAGGAACAATAGAGAACAAAAAAGGAAAGCCCCCCCCAGGACCACCTACTGAGATCTGCCTTTTGTTAAGTGAACTGGGTGTTAAATGAGGTGAAAAGGAGACTGGAGTAGGACTTTAAAACCCACAACAAGCAGGTTTCAGAGGGAGGTGCAGAGGGAATTTGTCTCTTGTGATTAAAGGAGTTATATGGCATAAAGCTGATGTTGATGTACTGGTAAACAAGCCAAGTATCAATAACACTAACCTGGTCCCAGGCTGTATAGCCAACGCCTAAGGTCTTTGTCAACAGATCAGGGACCAGTCTAGGAAAACACGGACCTACCTGTAACACGGGTAACAAGGATTGTGTGGTTTAATGGAGGCAGCAAAGTGATCAATATTTTACCACATACACCATACAGTCAACACTGAAGGCAAACCTGATGTAGTCATCGCACGCTAGAAATATGGGACCAAATCATTAACTTGACTAAAGTGAATGCACTATAAATTCTTCCAAACGTGACACCTTCAAATGAGGGACGAGATACATAAAGTGCTTTCATTTCTAAATGGTTAAACAGACCACAAAATACCCGCAAATAAAAGGTGACATTTTGTACTATCCCTTCATAAAATATTTGATCTCAAATCCAAAATACTGGAGTGTAGAGGCAAATGTTTAGCTTCTCTGTCCAAATAAATACACAGGGTAGTATATGCGTGTACCATACAGTCTAAACTGAATCCAAAATTTGAGGTAAACAAACTAAACCTGCATAGTGTACCGTTACCACAGAAACCATTAACTCACAACCCTTCAGACGGACCTAGAAGACAGTTCAGGACAGTATCATTACTAATTCCATCATAACATTCAGTCTGAAGCATGGAACCAGCCAACAATCTCACTTTCTTATTCACAGTCTGTTGGAACCAAACAAAATCCTGAACAAATTGGCGGTATGATGAATAAATAATAAAAAGATGTCCTGGGTCATTACTTCACTAGTTCCACAACAAGGGGCGGCAGGGTAGCCTAGTGGGGCGGCAGGGTAGCCTAGTGGGGCGGCAGGGTAGCCTAGTGGGGCGGCAGGGTAGCTTAGTGGGGCAGCAGGGTAGTCTAGTGGGGCGGCAGGGTAGCCTAGTGGTTAGAGTGTTACTAGTAACTAAAAGGTTGCAAATCACCGAGCTGACAAGGTTCAAAATGTCATTCTGCCCCTGAACAGGCAGTTAACCCAATGTTCCTAGGCCGTCAGTGAAAAAAAGAATTTGTTCTTAACTGACTTGCCTAGTTAAATAAAGGTAAACAACATGCATCCATCTGCATATTCACTCAGATCCTGTGCATTATTTAGGAGTTATGAATCAATGTTTCCATTGTTTTCTATAAGGTAGGCAAGAAACATCAAGGGAAGCAATAAGAAAACAGCCTAACAAGGAACAACATGCTTTCTTAAACCTGTCTCCTCCCTTTCATCTACACTGATTGAAGTGGATTTAACAAGTGACATCAATAAGGGATCATAGCTTGTCACCTGGACTCACCAGGTCAGCCTACGTCATGGAAAGAGCAGGTGTTCCTAATGTTTCGTACACTCAGTGTATGTCTGTATCTCCAAAGGAACAACGAGCTTTCAACACATTCATAACCAAGTTCTGAAAAATGTACGAGGGAAAAAAAGTAGACGAGGACTATTAAACGCTGAAAAGAGACGTACTGTACAGTAAGTTATTCAACATTAGACCAAGTGATATTATATTAGGACCCCTTTTTAAAAACTCGGCTCTACCTGCCACTTAACTATTGAACCAATCGCTGGCCCGTGCTGGCCTACCGCGCCATAGTGTGTTGTGGTGGTGTACCACAATACAAACCTGTGTTGTGTCAGAGGAAGTCATTACCATGAACACAATCTTACAACTATCTGTATTCCACCACAGTCCTTTATAAACAAAATGTCAGGCGCCAAATAAATCAATTAAAATCAGCCATTTAAAAAAAAACAGCCCTGCCCTCTGAATGTAGAGGGCACTGAAACTAAATGCTCTCGCTAGCTGTCAATTCTGTTTGTCCATTTTCTCTCTTTCCTTCCTTGGTCTAAAAACCAAAAACACACCCATACTAGTTTTTCCAGCACTATCCCATTACTGTAAGTGCATCACCCAAAAACCTTCCAGACGTCTTTGCATCACAATTGTTTTCTAGGGCCCATCATTACTGTATTCAAGTATGTGCAAAGTATCACCCCTAAAATATTGATCCACATTCGGTCATAATGGCGTCAAATACAATAGAAAATGATTTCACCTCAAAAACCCGCTATCCTCAATCAATTCCTATAGGATCAGGCGAACAGAATGTGTCTGGGGGGGATTTTATTTCATTACACCCCTCCCTCCGTATTAAACTAGGGGAGTGTTATGAGACGGACGCCATCAGCGGGCCCTGCCATCACTCTCACGGTGGTCGGCCCTGGTGCTTTGTGGGTAATCGATCTTCACCGTCCAGAGACGGTCTCCATAATTGGTTAAAATGACCGGGGTGCAGAGAGGGATGACTCTCTCACCCCCTCTCTCGCTCTCTCTGCTGAAAACCATTTCCCAGCTCTGGCTTGGAGTCGAGCCAAGCCCGGGGTTGTTCGGATGCGTTCCAGCCCCAGCCTGACTGGCAGCAATTACGGGGTGTCTGAGCCAAGCTCAGCTTGCGCTCCGCACAAACACCCCTAATTACTGCCAATTAGGCTAGGCGGGTAGGCAGATTGGAGAAGCCGGGGGGATGTTCAGGCATGGGTGGGCATGGAAACTATTTTCAAGGGCTTAGAAAACGTGACTGGATGAAAAGGTTAATACTTTGGAGTGCGGGGAGGGAGAGAGGACGGTGAAGGAGGGGAGAGAAGGATAATAACAAAAGAAAGGAAAAGGGGGAGGGAGTGAATGCCCCCCCCCCCCCCCCTGGTTTCCTGGTTCTATTTTCTCACCTCCAGCGACGAGCCGGGTTTCTTTTTCAGCTCCTCACATTTCCTGAACTTGCAGATCTGGTGGCCCGTCTTACGGTTCCGACAACTGCTGCACACGCCGCAGTTGATTAGCCGCCGGCAGGGCGCGCACACCCCGCACCGCTTCCTTTTCTTCTTCGCCGGGTTCCCGCCGGACGCCGAGGAATTATTCTGTGGGCAGTCTGCCAGATTGGCAATTTGAAACGCACTGTCTGTAACGGCTGCCGAGGCTGCGGGGGAGTGAAGGGCTGTCATGACGATGACCCCGGGAGGTAATGAGATGCCCCCTAAAGCCGGAATGGCGGAAAAAGTTCCGACACGTTCCTGGAGATTCATTATCTCTGCTTCGCCGGCGCCGCATTTCAGCTTGTTCATGCATTCTCCCGCTAAAGGTCTGCAGTGTTCGGGGGATAAGGTAGAGAGGAAATTATTATTTGCCATTTGCTGTAGCGTTTCTGGCGGCACGCCATGCTTCCCCGGCCTCTGGGAGTCATTCCTGTGCATGCTGGTCCTATTAGGGTTTATTGTGGCCGATTTCCTCCCCCAGAGCATGGCGTTATCGCAGTTCCACGGGGACATGCCTATCCGGGCACTGGGGAAAATGGGGGTCGTGATGCGGGCGATCTTGGCCGTCTGGCCGAACGCGCCGTTGGTTTTGTAAAAGTTTGCGAAAGAGCGGTACCGTTCCATCTCGGCGTTATAATCCAAAAGTTGGCTTAATCCACCATCCTGGAGGTTCTGCAAGTTCTGCAGGTTCTGCAGGTTCTGAAGGTTATCCTTTTGTAAGAGAGACACGTCTGCGTTCTGTCCGTTCTCAATGCAGAGAGCATTGTTTATATTAGACATGGCTGGGGGGCGGTTGAGCAGGGTTCACTGGGGAAGAGTCCGGGGTCGCCGTCAACGGTGGCCTTCGTCAAACTAGAAGCTGCTGGTTACCACCAACAATATGTTACCATCCTGCTTCTGTCTCCTCCAGCACTAGAACACAAAGAACAAACAATTACAGACACAACAGGAAAACAACATCCTCAGCCTAATCAATTTCCATTTTCTGTCCAAGTTTTTCCATGAGATAAAAAGCTGATAAAAGGCGTTTGACGAATCAGCTGGCATGTCATTCATTTTCTTCTTTGGGACTATTTTATAATGAAACGCATCTCAAACTATTGGAGCAGATCCTTATCTGGTGACAATAATATAATAGCTGTGACACACCAACATGTCATAACGGGATACAGGAATTAGCTTGCTGGAGAAGACAGCACTAGCTTCGTGTCAGAGAGAATATCAAGAGATTTTTCTTAATATGGTTGTCAAAGGATTCCTGGATATATTGAAATAATTCTTATCAATTATGTATTTATGGTATATTCTGGCAGAGGATAAACAAATACATATGGATGGGATATAAACGACACCAGTCACTTTAACAATATAAGCACAATATTCAACCAAAAAGTATCATCCATGCTCACTGAAACTAACTACTCTGGAACGTCAACACAAAATCCCTGACATTATCCTGATGCTCTACAGTCTCCAAAACACTGTGCACATTGAACACCTCACGAGGGACAACATGCTACATTATCTTCACCATCACTGATGCTCTTCTAAAGCCATAAGGTCTCTTCCATGTAAACCCACTCCCGTTCGGCCTCTTAATAGCACCTGCTATTCATTCATGGGTCCCGGGTTCTATTACAATGACAGCGGAGAGAGACCACCACTGGTGAATTTCAATCCAACCCGTGAAGCCACAGACAGACCTCCACAGACAACCGTAGTGTCAAGTGCCTTAGGGGGGAGAGTCCATTTCCTCTCTTCCCTCCCTCCCTCTCTCTCTCCCCCCCAGTCTGTCTGGAATTGGTTTCCACTGATAAAAGCCCCATTAGACACTTCTCTCTATCTCCCTCCCTCCATTAACTTTTGCAGGCTCTTTCATTCTTTGTTTAATTGCCAAAGCCAATCCATTGCGGGTAAACACTGAAGCATTTTGAGTCTCTTCCATGGTACAACCCAACAGCTAGCTCTCAAAATGAATGATAAATATCCACACAGGAACAGTGGAAGCACAGAGAGAGAACAACTGCCCAGCAAGCAGTAATTGTGCATACATCTCCTCTACCACAAAATGAAATTCCTGAATTATGAAATCCATGCCAAATAATGGATTAACCGTTTTTGTTTTATTAATATTCAACTTGAGGACAAAGCTAAAATAGATAGTTTTTCTAAAATCACAATATTAAACAAATGTTATAGTAACGGTTTGAACACAATGACAGCCTACCTGATCATATGAAGCAAATATCCATACAAATGCATAATATAGATATAGATAGAAAGATAAGATAGATAGTAGGTGGAAACAAAAAACATGCCATGGTGTGCCATCCCAAAAGCACCCCACCGCCACCAGTAAACAAAACCGTCCATGCCTCAATGATCGGCCCTGCTCGCAGTCATTATTACTTAATCAATTCACCCCAGGAGCAAAATAGGCAGCCCAAAGGCAATCAAGTCACGGCTATCGATTCTCCGCCTGTAAACAAACTTTGGAAAGACAGAAATGTTCGATACTTAGAGAAAGAGAGGGAGGGCGAGAGAGGGAGACAGAGAGAGGACCACAGTAGTGTACGTCCGATGACGACTGACGAGCCCTTGTGTGACTGCTGTGGCTTCCATTAATTATCGCTAGTCTGGTCTGTCGGAGACACTCGGAGACCAAAGGTCATGCAGAAACAATCCATAGAAGGCTCTGGACAGTACAAATAAACCGTTACAATCAATCCGACAGCGCCTGGATCACTTTACCGCCAGCTTTAGCCGACGTAAATCGGGGGAGGGGGGGCAGCAGTCTCAGAAAAGCATGCAAAATATCATATGACGCTGCCTGTACTGGGTAAAATGGAAGAGCATCACCTACCAGGTTCCTGGCGAGAAGAGATTCCAGACGCCTAGCAATCTGCTGCCAACACAGAGCGGCACATTACCGCAAGGCGCGATGGAGATAAAAAATAACGCGAGGATGTGGGAAGAGCACAGCCACACTGAAAAAGAGCGCTCAAAACAAAAGGAGCATGTTTACAGACTTATTTTCCTGGCTTGAGAAAAAAAGTACAAAAAATAGCAAACTTAAAGCGATAGCTTATCAAGCTTTTTAGAAGAAAAAAAACAGTTTATTATTATAAAACCACGGCGCTGTAGGGGGGAAATAACGGTGCGTTGTAGGTGTTTCCTCTGCTTGGTCCGAGGTGTATTGTGTGTGGCTGCCTAGTGTTAGCTCCGTGCTGTCTCCTGTCGCTGTGTGTGGCTGATTGGTGCTGAGGTGAGGAAGCTAGGATGTGGACACCTACTGATCATTGGTTAGAAATTACTATAGAAACACTAGGAGCACTCGGGAGGGGGCTGGCTTAGGGCCAATGACTGTGGCTTAGGGCGCTCTGCCGGGAAATAACTCCGGGAAGCTGCGTCTTAACCTTTTGTCGTTCCCTTTCTCTCCTCTTCCATTTCATTCGGACACGCGAAGCGTTTAGAGGGTTGTCATTTACAGTATGCGTCTTTTAATAGGGATTTGCGCTTCGCGTGAGGGAAATCTTGTCAAATTAATTGGAATTGAGCGGTCCAGTGATGAAGATAAAATGCCTCCTATCAGGGTGGGTTTTTTTCTCTCTCCCCTCTCGGTTAGAACGACTGCCATAATTACGAAGACCTGCGCGTGCCACCACGGGGATTCATCACGATTAGGCTATAAATCCTTCCCGATAGCCACAAATGCATGGCTCCCGCGTAGAAACACATGGGTGCACGGCACATTTATTCTATGTGCCCATGTGAGATGCACTCCATTCACAATATTATGGAATATAATTTCTCGCTAATGCACGTGAAATATGGTAATGTAATGAATAATGAAATTATGGCGCCAATCAATTACCGAGCCAATCATTCAACCAACACAAATTAGGCCTATAGATGTGCAGTTGGTGGTGTAGGCTAGCCTGAAATTATTAAACATCCCTCAAACTCAAGATAATTAATTTCATGAATAGACTATGCATGAAAAGTGCCAACACAATGCGATTTCAATAGATCTGGGCTATTTGCCCAAATAGAAGTTGATCCCAATTTGACCGAAATCTACCTTTAGTTATAATTAGTGACAAAGCTGTCAGATCACTTGTCAACTTTAAAATGTCTTGAAAATAAACTTCAATAAGTAGCTATTTTAAAACGGTGAACTTTAAAGTAAAAATTGCTTGCGGCTAAAACAATGGCTCTCCCAAACAGACAGCAACACACACCCCTGATTACAAATGACAGGCACCTGTGCGGCAATTAGCCACTCCCACAAATCAGCCAAGACAATGAGCGGAGCAATTAACAGAACGTCTGGAGCTGTCTGCCACATTCACAACAACTGGGAACTCGAAAAATACGAGGTCAAATAATGACGTCAGTGATCTTCAGGTCGGAAAGTCGGAGTTCCGGTGCTGGAATTCCGAGTTGGATGACCATTCAAATCGATTTTCCCCAGTCAGAGCAATTTTTTTCTCCGGAGTTCCCAGAGATTGTGGCAATAGTAAGCACTGAATATGGAGAATGATTGAATGGGTAAATTACATAATTGTATACACATATGCTTCATAATTCTATAGTTTAAAAAGTAAAACCAAGTTTAAATACTCTAAAAATGTAAATTTATTCCATTGTGAAGGACTACCCTTCACATTTATACACTATATATACAAATGTTTGTGGACACCCCTTCAAATTAGTGGATTCAGCTATTTCAGCCACACCAGTTCTTCACATTTCGGCCCTGCTGGAGCTGCCCGGTCAACTGTAAGTGCTATTATTGTGAAGTGGAAACATCTAAGCGTGTCAACTGCTCAGCCGCAAAGTGGTAGGCCACACAAGCTCAGAGAACGGGACCGCCAAGTGCTGAAGTGCATAGCTCATAAATATCATCTGTCCTCGGTTGCAACAATCAACACCGAGTTCCATTAGCCCTCTGGAAGCAACATCAGCACAATAACTGTTCATCGGGAGCTCCATGAGGTGGGTTTCCATGGCTGAGGAGCCACACGCAAGCCTAAGATCACCATGTGCCATGCCAAGCGTCAGCTGGAGTGGTGTATAGCTCGCCACCATTGGATCTGGGTTTGGCGGATGCCAGTTGAACGCCACCTGCCCTAATGCATAGTGCCAACTGTAAAGTTTGGTGGAGGAGGAATAATGGTCTTGGCTGCTTTTCATGGTTTGGCTAAGGCCCCTTGGTTCCAGTGAAGGAAAATCTTAACGCCAAAGCATACAATGGCATTCTAGACGATTATGTGCTTCCAACTTTGTGGCAAGAGTTTGGGGAAGGCCCTTTCCTGTTTCAGCATGACAATGGTTTGTTGAGATTGGTGTGGAAGAACTTGACTAGCCTGCAGAGCCCTGACCTCAAATACCATCAAACACCTTTGGGATGAATTGTAATGCTGACTGCGAGCCAAGCCTAATTGCCCAACATCAGTGCCTGACCTCGCTAATGATCTTGTGGCTGAATGGAAGCAAGTTGCTGCAGCAATGTTCCAACATCCAGAAAGCCTTCCCAGAAGAGTGGAGGCTGTTATAGCAAAGGGGCAACCAACTCCATATAAATGCCCATGATTTTGGAATGAGATGTTCAATGAGCAGGTGTCCATATTGGGGCTCCCGAGTGGCGCAGCGGTCTAAGGCACTGCATCTCAGTGCTTGAGACGTCACTACAGACACCCTGGTTTGATTCCAGGCTGTATCACTACCAGCTATGATTGGGAGTCCCATAGAGCGGCGCACAATTGTCCCAGCGTCCTCCTGGTTTGTCCGGTGTAGGCCGTCCTTGTAAATCTGAATTTGTTCTTAACTGACTTGCCTAGTTAAATAAAGGTTAAAACAAATACAAATATATATACTTTTGGTCAAGTAGTGCACCTAAAAACGGTCAAATACATTGGCACATATTAATGAAATGTCTCAGAGGAGGAGTGCTGATCTAAGATCAGTTTTCCCTTTTAGATCATAATGAATACGATTGTATGCACAGGGTGGATCTGATCCTAGTCTAGTCTGCCTGAGCCAGTGGGATGCCAGTGTGGCCTATTCTATAAAAGGAGACGGGTTCTAATGGTTTGCCATCATTTTAATTTATAGTGTTGGCACTCGCCAGTGTAAGGAACAAGCCAAATTGGCATTTCATTCAACACGGCCTACCTCTGTAGGTCTATGTAGAGAGTTGATTATATTTGTGTAGTAGGCTAATGCTGTAACTACAGTATACCGACAACATTGTATTGATGGCAGTGTAGCCGTTGCCTTTAGCCTATACAGATAACCATGCAACCTATTCTCACAATAATCTTTAGATGATACATACATTAATATTGCCAAGTCATGCATCCTACTATGAGCTTACATTACGCAGAGATCCCTCTCATGAACAATTACTACTAGAAACAACAGCAGTCCTTGTCGTTGGATACAGGGAACCATGTGGTGGTTAGCTATAACTCAACATTACTCGTATGCTCTTATTTCTGCCTCTAATTAGGGCTGGATTCAATCCATATTGCCGAAGTATCGCGGAAGATAAGAGGTCAAATTAAAAGGTCATTTCCGATTGAGCCGACATATGCAGCGTTTACCGTGAGCGAATTGAGTCTCCGCGACCGCGGGAACGCTGCCATTTAACTGTCAATCGCACTATAAAGCGGATCTTCAGTGCTACGGGTTGAATAGAGCCCTTAGTCCTTTGGGAGTGTTTCTTGGTTAACCCTTCTATTACATGTAAACCATCAGTATCAGCCGCTGCACATTTACACATCACATCTGTGTCTACGTAGCCTAACCATCACCGACTGAAAATCATTTCATCTTACCAGCGTCCACACCCCCCTGGGGAAATCTGCCTAGGTGGTCCTAACCTCTGTCTCGCTAAGCCACACAGGGCATTAGGAAGCAGGGTCTCGACTGGGGTGGCTGTGTCTCTAGGATAGTTGTGGGAGGAATGGGCTCCACGTGGCAGGCCTTTGTTCCTGGCCGTGTGCCCCAGAATCCCCCCCACCACCACCACCACACACACCCTCCTCCTCCTCTGGATTTTAAGTGAACTCCAAGGAGTAATTAATAATGACGATGCCAGATTTAAGTGTAGCCAGCGTTTAGTCGATGGAAATGGGATCCAGGAGGAGTAAGGTCATGGTATGTGAGACACGGGCGGCTGGGCCAGGCGGCCTGGGCGTGTGGAGGTTGGACATGGGAGGATTGGCAATGCGGGCTGGGAGTGTGTGTGTGTGTGTGTGTGTCTGTGAGAGAGAGAGAAAGAGCATAATCTTTCTTGTTCTCCAAGTCCTCATATCTGTTGTCAGAGCCCCTTTAAATGAATTAAATTACTGAGTATATAAATGGCAATTCAACAAAATCATCAAAGTATGGGCATAAATTACACTCCAGGTTAAACAAAACATGTGAAATTATTCCTAATATTGGTTAATGAATTCTATAAAAATAGAATGGCACAGTCTTATCATTGGAGCTGTTTCTCAATGGAATGATGAAAAAAAGAGATGGAAAGGGGGAGGAGGAGTAACGTTATAGTGCTATTCATCCTGGAGGTGCATCTGATGAGCTCATCCAGTTTGCCTGTTATGGAGACTAGCATCCCCCTGAGCCCCCTAGAGCATGAGGAGAGAGAGGTAGAGCGAGAGAGAAAGGGGGAGAGATAGAAAAGGGAAAAAGAAAGAGATGGGAGAGAGAGAAAGAGGGATGAGACAGAGAAAGTATAGAGTAAAAAGAGAGAGTGTGATAGAGAGAGAGAGAAAGAGAATGTGAGAGAGAAAGAGAGAATGTGAGAGAGAAAGAGAGAATGTGAGAGAGAGAGAGAGAGTGATTGACTGCAGGCAGGGAAGGGAACAAACAGTGTGAGGAGATTACTGCACGGCAGTGGCGTCGACAGTGATGCGCTTCCTCAGCACGCCAGCGACCTTGGCTGGTGTTTATTTAGAAACCTGCCTCATTTCCCCCTCCCCTCTGAGGTAATATATGGTGCTGTCTCACCTCACGCACATTATCCCTACATCTGTGGCAACATGATGCAGATCACCTGTATTCACCCTGGCTATCTTTCTCTGATATACTGGGGCACACAAGCACAAGTGAGTGCACACACACACACACACACACACACACCGCTCTACCATTTCCCAGCTTAATTGGAGTGTGTACAGCACCCTTAATTATCTAACATGCAGCTTTGCTGACAGTGACACCGTGACCTGACCAACTATGACTCCTGGCACGTAGGCTGTGTCTCAATCCATAAGCAGCATGTTAAGATACCTTGGAAATGGCACTTTAAAAGGGCTATGTTAACAGCCTCAAAAGACAACATCCTTGTGAATTGAGACACAGCTGTAGTCTGCATGGAAACGATGACTCCATCTAACCTCAAGGCAGCCAGTGGTTGGAAAGTACGTTGTTGGAGGGCTAGTGTGTAAACAAAGAACAAAACATGACCCGCCACACAGATGTAAACAATAGGACAATGCAACAACGAAGAGCTTCCTTAGACGCCAGAAGGTGATTAACCTGACCAAAGATAACAAACAGGAAGCTTATTGTGGTAGAAAGGGTTGGATGTGTTTGTATGAAGAAGGGTGAGAGAGTCCAGACCAATGCCAGGTTTGGAAACTACACGGCACATTACACAGCGGGCAGAATTTGGCATGAGACGTCATAATGACGTCATCATCGGGTTCAAAACTGGTTTGGGATTGTAAAGACGTGAACCATATTACAACCAGGTGAAGACTTCCTATTTCTTGATGATGTCATAAAGCCAGCGTTGAAAGTCATATTTTAGTTGTTATCTGGTCATACAATCAGTGAAATATGAATCTAAAAACATCCTTTTACAACCAGTATACAACCTGACCATGATTTAACATTCACAAGAGATGTCGTAATTATCACTAAACTAGTATTACGCAACAGTTTACCTGTCTCCTTTACTAACATCAGTGTATTAAAATGTCATAATTCTTGGAGTTGAGTTATCATTTTACCTAATCATTTTCTTACATGTGCCAGCTGTTGGCATTTGGCGTTGTATAGACATCCACCTCAAACCAAGACGCTCTCTCAAACAACAACGTCTGACTTCATTAAACAAGGATCAGTGCTATCTGGGTTCCTTGGGACCTCCTTACCCTAAACCCTTACCCTAAACATAACCGTACCATTTTACATTTCAACTTCAATGGGGTAGGGACCTCCCAAGGATCCCGGCTAGCACGGACCATTAAATAAGTGACTGCCACGTGTAACGGCCAAAGTGTCCCCGTTTGCAATAGAACAGGGGCGTAATCATTAGTCAGAAACATTTTGCAATGGAAATGAGAGTTTCTATTTGACAAATTCATCTAGGTCCCTCCCCGTTTCGTTCCATTTGGTTCTGTTTGGTTCCTAGTGAACACACCACAGGAAAATGGGAGAGTGCTCTCGCTTTGCCTCCGTGCCAATATCAGCAAACACTGAGGCGTCGTGCTCATCTGAGGAAGCAGGTGAGAAAGCAGCCTTGGCAAATACAAAGACATTGGAGACGCGACGCTAAGCCAACCAGTCACACTCAGAATGTGGCTCAGGAGGACAAAGCTTCAAACGTGTATATTTTACACACCTTCTGCTCGCAGGAAGTCTTTACACACAGTGCTTTTGCTCTTAGAAGGTATTTTCTGACTATCCACCACTATGTTATGTTTCACATCCGTACAGAACCGTCTTTCTGTGCTCTGTCAGAGATGTGGAGTGATGGAGAGGCTGTGGTGTAGTGTAATATCTGATGATTTAACCTGAAGTTCTGCTATAGGTAGTTTAAGACAGGAAAGGCACTACCTATCTGTAAAGGGAAATAAATGTTCATTGAAAAGAGCAGGTCATCTCATTCTGTCCAAAACCTGGCAATGTTTTGAACCTGATCTTAGGTAAAAAGACAGTACTGTCAACACATTTGACGTACATCTGTGTCTGTGCCTCCTTTTATGTCATAGACAGGCTAGCAATATTCCATCATGCTGTCCCCCACTAGACGGCGGGTCAACGGTGTCCTCCATAAAATGGAGAAAACAGATAATCATAAAAAGCCTGCCAGCTAGATCAGGAAGAGGTTCAAAGAGAAGGTTGGAAATGTACACATAAAACGTCATGAATGCTCTACGGGCTGCAGGAGCTGAGCCACAAACATTCTGGATCAGTTGAAAAATGTAGCACACGAACACACACACTTTCACAGACACGTGCATACCTGCACGCCCAAACACACACACACACACACACACACACACACACACACACACACACACACACACACACACACACACACACACAAATACAATGAATCATCATCTTACATCAACATCAAGCAACATGAACACAACTTTTGATTCCTCTCCGTCAGAACGTTCAACCATAACTAGCTTCTATTTATCTGACTGGATCCCGGCATTGAAGACTCGGACAGACAAAGTCGACAATGGCAGACTCAGTATAAAACGGTACCGAGCACAATGGTGAGAGAAAAGAAAATCGATGTAATAGAGGAAAACAGTCTAAAAGCACCGCTCCTACAACGAGTGGACTTCGTGAGACGCAGTTTACTGCCACCGCTGTAACCTCCATAGCATGTCTGAGCAGCAGTGTTCTCTGAGATGCAGTGTATCTCTGCACGTTGTCAGCTTCCGTTTTATTTGGATTCAGATGCATCTGGGAGTTTGAGGTTGGAGACTTTGTGATATTGTCCCATTTTTTACTTAGGAAGTGAATGCAGGTAGGCCTACACACCAGAGCACAGCCAAACATCATTTCCTCGTGGTTTGTGGTTGATGGAGAATCCCATGTAGAACTAGAGAGGACAGCGTCAAAATTATTTAAAAGAGAACAATTTCTTATCATTTTGTTTTTGCACTAATTGTTGGATGGAGTTTGTAGCAAAAGTGTAGAAGCCTAGTCTAATTGTAAAAACACCAGTGTGTGTGTGTGGGTGTGTGTATTGGGGGTTTTGGCCTGGGGCTAGCAGTAAAGAACAACATCAAACAGGTAGCTAGCTATCAACAGTGAATAAGTAATCATCTCCACGCATCAAAAAGTTCAAAAACACAAGCTAAGTAGAAACATCTCAACTAGGCCAGCTGGGTGGAAACTGCACCTCTGGCTCTGAGGTGTCAGTCAGTCCATCTGCATTGGGGAGAGTTGATGATACACACACACACACACACACACACACACACCACCCTGTCATAGTACATACACATATGCACACACAGTTCTCCCCTAAAAATCATGGATGGATGAAGCATCTCTGAAGCAGACATGTCGGCAGCCCATAAAACAAACATGGGCAAAATGGAGGAGAGACTTGCTTGCTGCTCACGCACACTGCCACATGTCACAGTTCTCTAATGAGAGGGCCTCCCTTTCCCCTCTTTGGAGAGCGCCGAGAGATGTGCGAGGAGAAGCGGGAATTAATTGTGAGGGGCGATGCTGGCAAGCGAGGAGCAGATCATTACCACACGCCTCCTACCGGAGCGCCGCGGGCAGAGCACACAATTCCCATGATTCTACAGGAGGGATAGGATAGGGGGAGAGAGAGGGAGGGGGGGAGAAGGGGGGAAGGGAAACAGAGAGAGAAATATACTGAACAAGAATATAAAAGCAACACACAACAATTTGAAAGGTTTTTCTGAGTTACAATTCATGTAAGGAAATCAGTCAATTGAAATAAAAAAATTAGGCCCTAATCTACGGATTTCAGATGACTGGGAATACAGATATGCGTTTGTTGGTCACAGATACCTTTAAGAAAAGGTAGGGGCGTGGATCAGCAAACCATTCAGTATCAGGTGTAACCACCATTTATCTCATGCAGCACGACACATCTCCTTCACATAGAGTTGATCAGGCTGTTGATTGTGGCCCGTGGAATGTTATCCCACTCCTCTTCAGCGGCTGTGCGAAGTTGCTGGATATTTTGGAGGGAACTGGAATACACTGTCGTACACGTCGATCAAGAGCATCCCAAACATGCTCAATGGGTGAGTATGCAGGCCATGGAAGAACAGGGCCATTTTCAGTTTTGTGTACAGATCCTTGCGACATGGGGCCATGCATTATCATGCTGAAACATGAGGTGATGGCAGCGGATGTATGGCACTACAATGGGCCTCTGGATCTCGTCACAGTATCTCTGTGCTTTCAAATGACCATCAATGAGATGCAATTATGTTCATTGTCCATAGCTTAAGCTTGTCCATACCATAACCCCACTGCAACCATTGGGCACTGTTCACAACGTTGACATCAGAAAACCGCTTGCCCACACGATACCATACACGCTGTCTGACATCTGTCAGGTACAGTTGAAACCGGGATTCATCCGTGAAGAGCACACAGCGTGCCAGTGGCCAACGAAGGTGAGCATTTGCCAACTGAAGTCGGTTACAACGCCGAACTGCAGTCAGGTGAAGACCCTGGTGAGGATGACAGAAACGCAGATGAGCTTCCCTGAGACGTTTCTGACAGTTTGTTTTGTGCAGAAATGATTTGGTTGTGCAAACCCACAGTTTCATCAGCTGTCCGAGTGACTGGTCTCAGATGATCCCGCAGGTGAAGAAGCCGGATGTGGAGGTCCTGGGGGTGTGGTTACATGTGGTCTGTGGTTGTGAGGCCGGTTGGACGTACTGACAAATTCTCTAAAACAGCTTATGGTAGAGAAATTAAAATTCAATTCTCTGGCAATAGCTCTCATGGACATTCATGCAGTCAGCATGCCAATTGCACACTCCCTCAAAACTTGAGACATCTGTGGCATTGTGTTGTGGGACAAAACTGCACATTTTAGAATCGCCTTTTATTGTATTTTTCCCAGCACAAGGTGCACCTTTGTCATGATCATGCTGTTTAGTCAGCTTCTTGATATACCACACATGTCAGGTGGATGAGTTGTCTTGGCAAGGGAGTCATGCTCACTAACAGGGATTTAAACATATATATGCACATCACTTGAGATAAATACGCTTTTTTTGTGCATATGGAACATTTCTGCGATATTTTATATCATCTCATGAAACATGGGACCAACACTTTACATGTTGCGTTTTATATTTTTGTTCAGTGTAGATAGAGAGAGCGAGACGAGGAGGTACGCTCTCTCCTCTATGTGAGGGTAAATGGATGCTAAACTTCTTCAATGTTGCAATGAAGAAGTGAATAGTTAAACCATTATACTCTCCTTTGGACACGGAGAGAAGGTCCTAGAGATACAGTATAAGACATTAGGACACCCTGTCATTATACTCTCCTTTGGACACGGAGAGAAGGTCCTAGAGATACAGTATAAGACATTAGGACACCCTGTCATTATACTCTCCTTTGGACACGGAGAGAAGGTCCTAGAGATACAGTATAAGACATTAGGACACCCTGTCATTATACTCTCCTTTGGACACGGAGAGAAGGTCCTAGAGATACAGTATAAGACATTAGGACACCCTGTCATTATACTCTCCTTTGGACACGGAGAGAAGGTCCTAGAGATACAATATAAGACATTAGGACACCCTGTCATTATACTCTCCTTTGGACACAGAGAGAAGGTCCTAGAGATACAGTATAAGACATTAGGACACCCTGTCATTATACTCTCCTTTGGACACGGAGAGAAGGTCCTAGAGATACAGTATAAGACATTCGGACACCCTGTCATTATACTCTCCTTTGGACACGGAGAGAAGGTCCTAGAGATACAGTATAAGACATTAGGACACCCTGTCATTATACTCTCCTTTGGACATGGAGAGAAGGTCCTAGAGATACAGTATAAGACATTAGGACACCCTGTCATTATACTCTCCTTTGGACACGGAGAGAAGGTCCTAGAGATACAGTAAGACATTAGGACACCCTGTCATTATACTCTCCTTTGGACACGGAGAGAAGGTCCTAGAGATACAGTATAAGACATTAGGACACCCTGTCATTATACTCTCCTTTGGACACGGAGAGAAGGTCCTAGAGATACAGTAAGACATTAGGACACCCTGTCATTATACTCTCCTTTGGACACGGAGAGAAGGTCCTGGTGGTTGTGTATTAGTGGTTCTGGGCTGCTTATGAAACTACAGGAACAGACTATTAGATGACGGTGGATATGAGGCTGGATATTGGATTTGAACACTGTAATGGAGATGTAATACGCTATTAAGGAACACACACGCACACATTTTTCCTGCGTGGTTGAGTTTCATGGACGACCCTTAAAAAACCTCTCGGTACGTGACATCAGGTTGAATACATTGGACACATTGCCCTCTGGTGGCGTGTTGACACATTACTAATTCCTACACAACAGGATTCGGGAGCAGTTCCTATTCCTTGTGTAACTGCAAAAAGCACTCAACTCTATTCCCAAGCAATGGAAATGCAATTGACTCATACAATGCAGCATGTTGTTACTAGTGTAATACCAGTGTTAGTACATACAGCATGTTGTTACTAGTGTAATACCAGTTTTACTACATACAGCATGTTGTTACTAGTGTAATACCAGTGTTACTATATACAGCATGTTGTTACTAGTGTAATACCAGTGTTACTACATACAGCATGTTGTTACTAGTGTAATACCAGTGTTACTACATACAGCATGTTGTTACTAGTGTACTACCAGTGTTACTATATACAGCATGTTGTTACGAGTGTAATACCAGTGTTACTACATACAGCATGCTGTTACTAGTGTAATACCAGTGTTACTATATACAGCATGTTGTTACTAGTGTACTACCAGTGTTACTACATACAGCATGTTGTTACTAGTGTAATACCAGTGTTACTACATACAGACTACATACAGCATGTTGTTACTAGTGTAATACCAGTGTTACTACATACAGCATGTTGTTACTAGTGTAATACCAGTGTTACTATATACAGCATGCTGTTACTAGTGTAATACCAGTGTTACTATATACAGCATGTTGTTACTAGTGTACTACCAGTGTTACTACATACAGCATGTTGTTACTAGTGTAATACCAGTGTTACTACATACAGACTACATACAGCATGTTGTTACTAGTGTAATACCAGTGTAACTACATACAGCATGTTGTTACGAGTGTAATACCAGTGTTACTATATACAGCATGTTGTTACTAGTGTAATACCAGTGTTACTACATACAGCATGTTGTTACTAGTGTAATACCAGTGTTACTACATACAGCATGTTGTTACTAGTGTAATACCAGTGTTACTACATACAGCATGTTGTTACTAGTGTACTACCAGTGTTACTATATACAGCATGTTGTTACGAGTGTAATACCAGTGTTACTACATACAGCATGCTGTTACTAGTGTAATACCAGTGTTACTATATACAGCATGTTGTTACTAGTGTACTACCAGTGTTACTACATACAGCATGTTGTTACTAGTGTAATACCAGTGTTACTACATACAGACTACATACAGCATGTTGTTACTAGTGTAATACCAGTGTTACTACATACAGCATGTTGTTACTAGTGTAATACCAGTGTTACTATATACAGCATGCTGTTACTAGTGTAATACCAGTGTTACTATATACAGCATGTTGTTACTAGTGTACTACCAGTGTTACTACATACAGCATGTTGTTACTAGTGTAATACCAGTGTTACTACATACAGACTACATACAGCATGTTGTTACTAGTGTAATACCAGTGTTACTACATACAGCATGTTGTTACTAGTGTAATACCAGTGTTACTACATACAGCATGTTGTTACTAGTGTAATACCAGTGTTACTACATACAGCATGTTGTTACTAGTGTAATACCAGTGTTACTATATACAGCATGTTGTTACTAGTGTAATACCAGTGTTACTACATACAGCATGTTGTTACTAGTGTACTACCAGTGTTACTACATACAGCATGTTGTTACTAGTGTACTACCAGTGTTACTACATACAGCATGTTGATCTCAAACACTGAGCTGAAGCATTCAAATTCATTGTAATGAACTTCCCACAGTAATTCATTTCATACAGAGGACATATTGTTTCACACAGTATAAACACAAACTCACTTCAGGTGGACATTTGGCAAAAGTAGAAATGTTGCCATTAGAAATGGAAAGTTTGTTCCAAGTCAATCCAACGCACCTGCTGTTATTAGCAACAAATGCAATTCAAATTTTAATTGGGACCTCTCTGTTACCACAAACCCAGTAACACATGACTCAGCAAAGACCGAACTCAGACATATGG
This sequence comes from Oncorhynchus clarkii lewisi, assembly GCF_045791955.1. Lineage (NCBI taxonomy): Eukaryota > Metazoa > Chordata > Actinopteri > Salmoniformes > Salmonidae > Oncorhynchus > Oncorhynchus clarkii. The sequence goes on from NC_092165.1 coordinate 8,884,583, forward strand.
CTACTGAAATGTAATTCCTAAAATAATAACTGTCAACACTTTACAACACATGTCATATTTGAGCGTTACACCGTATTTCATAGAATTTCCCCCTTGTTAATACGAAGCCCAGGTGCATTTTGTTGAGCATTAAACAAACCACAAAAGAAAACAAAAGAAGGAGAGAAAACAGTGATGGATGAGAGCCACACCTCTTTGATGGTGGGTTTAATGGCCCCATTCAGTGCTTTGCCTTTCTCAGGACTCTGCCAATTAGAGCTTCTAATGAGACGGGTGCTGCTAGACCCCAGGGGAGGGTGGCAGGTCCAGGCCCATCACATTTGCACATGAAATCACTTAGGCCATGTCTCACTGAATAAAATATCCTTATGTTGGAGATCTGTCTCTCTTCCCGGTCGATCTCTCTTTCTCCCCCTGTCTCTCTTTCTCCCCCTGTCTCCCCCTGTCTCTCTCTCTCTCTCTCTCTCTCTCTCTCTCTCTCTCTCTCTCTCTCATAAAAAAGCCCAACATTAGATGGGTGATTTGTTCGTTAAGCCAGGCAGTGACAGCGTTCACATCACATGCCCTTGCCTCCCTCGGCATAAAGACATTAGGCTAAAACGTTCCCTCTTTGCCCACAATCTCGTTCTGTGTTTTGAGCTCTCAGATGCATTCACTGAGTCAGCAAGTAAACAATCAACATGTATGTTCATTTTGAGACTTCTCATGTCACATATTCATGTTGTGTGGTTAAAGTCAGTGTATTAGGCATTGCCATATCGTGAATGTCTGCGAACACAAATCATCATAATTTACACTACCAGTCAAAAGTTTTAGAACACCTACTCATTCAAGGGTTTTTATAAATTTTTACTAATTTCTACATTGTAGAATAATAGTGAAGACATCAAACTATGAAATAACATATATGGAATCATGTAGTAACCAAAAAAGTGTTAAATAAATCAAAATATATTTTATAATTGAGATTCTTCCAATAGCCACCCTTTGCATTCTCTCAGGCAGCTTCACCTGGAATGATATACCAACAGTCTTGAAGGAGTTCCCACATATGCTGAGCTCTTGGTGGCTGCTTTTCCTTCACTCTGTGGCCAGACTCACCCCAAACAATCTCAATTTGGTTGAGGCCGGGGGATTGTGGAGGCCAGGTCATCTGATGCAGCACTCCATCACGCCCCTTGGTAAAATAGCCCTTACACAGTCTGGAGGTGTGTTGGGTCATTGTCCTGTTGAAAAACAAATGATAGTCCCACTAAGCCTAAACCAGATGGAATAGCGTATCACTGCAGAATGCTGTAGTAGCCATGCTGGTTAAGTGTGCCTTGAATTCTAAATAAATCACAGACAGTGTCACCAGCAAAGCACCCCCACACAATAAGACATTACTACAGGATTCCATATGTGTTATTTCATAGTTTTGATGTCTTCACTGTTATTCTACAATGTAGAAAATAGTTAAAATGAAGAAAAACCCTTGAATGAGTAGGTGTTTTAAAACGTTTGACCGGTAGTGTATGTAAATTATAAGTTGTGTGTTTGAGGATAAATGAGGGGAGGGGGAGGTTGCATGAGTGAGTGTGTGTATGTGCCTAAATCATGCCTAACCATGTACCATTCTCCCCTGCAGTGCACACACACCTGAACTTGATCATCAACTACTTTTCTCACAACATGTAGCCAACATGGGAAGCAGGAGCAAGGTCACATCCAAGGTCACACCGCCATCAGCGTTGGGATTTGGAGAGGGCTTTTGACATCAACATTCAGCATCCTGTAGCGACACACACTGAATCACCAACCAACAGACTTCTTCACCTCCTAAAGTGGCCTGTGACCTTAATTACTTAAAGCTTCAATCCGGGACATGATCAGAATCCCAGATTGTACCTTTAACGCTGTACACGTCTATCTCCTGTCCTGATTAATCCTAGCCTTAAACTAGATCACCTGGTTTAACAAGGCTAGCAGAAGGCTGCTCTGATAGCTCATATCTATCCTCTAGTCTCCAAGATGATTCCAATAGGGGGCCGGGTGAAACCTTCCAGTTGTGCCCTGCTTGCTTCTGCCTGACAGGGTTAAGTGCCGTGGCCCATGTTGGTTCAGCAGTCCGTTCGGAGGGGGGGAGGAGGGGGGGGATGTGTTGACTGGTGAAAACAACATGCCTTGGAGCGTGTGTCGTGTGTGTCATGCTGGGCCAGGCCTGTATCAGGTGACGGGATGATTTCATGTCAGTGCTATCTGGTAAGACTGCCTCAGCTGTCACACACACACTCGCTAGTGGTGCAACGGATCACAAAACTCACGGTTCGGATCACGGTTTCGAGTCACGGATCCTTTTTCGGATCAGCAAAACAAAAGAGAGACAAATATAACTTTGCCTTCCATTTATTACTTAAAGAACACTTAAAGCAAGGACCTTTCAATGTTTAAATAACATCTTTAAATAAAATATTCAATACTCAATTGTTCAATTAAAGTGCAATATGCGGTGTGATACCTTCTTCCTCTGAACAAATAGCCTGTGTCGAACGTCATCAAACAAAAGTAAAGAAAAGAAAGCAGACCTGAGCTTGAAACTTCAAATGATTTTTCAAAAAGATGACGATGTCTACATTGTCTGTGTTATGCACGTGAGTGAGGACCCAAAAGCGGTTTAACAAAAACAGAGTCCTTTAATGTCAAAACACAGGTAAGACATAGATCCTCTTCAAATGTATATAATGGCAAAATAAACAACCCGCAGAGAGGGCGACAAATAAATCATAAAGTCCTTCTGATATTCACAGAAGAGTTCCCCTTCTAGCAGCAGAGGAGAATAGCTGGGTTAGCGGCGACAGACTGCTGGTCTCTCTGGGTAGGTGCGGGTCGTAGAGGACAGAGGTACCTGATCACACGTAGCATCAGATGAACAGGCAGATTCCGACAGGACAGGACAAGGGTGAAGCAAACGAGACGATAGTTTGGTTCTGGCATGAGAAACTCAAACGAGAATCTGACAAAGACAGAAGCAGGAACAGAGAGAGAAATAGAGACCTAATCAGAGGGAAAAAGGGAACAGGTGGGAAAAGGGTGAACGAGGTAGTTAGAGAAGATGAGGAGCAGCTGGGGAAGGAGAGGAAGAGAAGGTAACCTAATACGACCAGCAGAGGGAGACGGAGTGAAGAGAAAGAACAGGAACAAGACATAATATGACAATACATGACAGTACCCCCCCACTCACCGAGTGCCTCCTGGCGCACTCGAGGAGGAAACCTGGCGGCAACGGAGGAAATCATCGATCAGCAAACGGTCCAGCACGTCCCGAGAGGGAACCCAACTCCTTTCCTCAGGACCGTACCCCTCCCAATCCACTAGGTACTGATGACCACGGCCCCGAGGACGCATGTCCAAAATCTTACGGACCCTGTAGATAGGAGCGCCCTCGACAAGGATGGGGGGGGGGGGGGGGGAGACGAGCTGGGGCGCGAAGAACGGGCTTAACACAGGAGACATGGAAGACCGGGTGGACGCGACGAAGATATCGCGGAAGAAGAAGTCGCACTGCGACAGGATTAATGATCTGAGAAATACGGAACGGACCAATGAACCGCGGGGTCAACTTGCGAGAAGCTGTCTTAAGGGGAAGGTTCTGAGTGGAGAGCCAAACTCTCTGACCGCGACAATATCTAGGACTCTTAGTTCTACGCTTATTAGCGGCTCTCACAGTCTGCGCCCTATAACGGCAAAATGCTGACCTGACCCTCTTCCAGGTGCGCTCGCAACGTTGGACAAAAGCCTGAGCGGAGGGGACGCTGGACTCTGCGAACTGAGATGAGAACAGCGGAGGCTGGTACCCGAGGCTACTCTGAAAAGGAGATAGCCCGGTCGCAGACGAAGGAAGCGAGTTGTGGGCGTATTCTGCCCAGGGGAGCTGTTCTGACCAAGACGCAGGGTTACGAAAAGAAAGACTGCGTAAGATGCGACCAATAGCCTGATTGGCCCGTTCTGCTTGACCGTTAGACTGGGGGTGAAAGCCGGAAGAGAGACTGACGGAAGCCCCAATCAAACGGCAAAACTCCCTCCAAAATTGAGACGTGAATTGCGGACCCCTGTCCGAAACGACGTCTGACGGAAGGCCATGAATTCTGAAAACATTCTCGATGATGATTTGTGCCGTCTCTTTAGCAGAAGGGAGCTTAGCGAGGGGAATAAAATGAGCCGCCTTAGAGAACCTATCGACAACCGTAAGAATAACAGTCTTCCCCGCTGACGAAGGCAGTCCGGTGATAAAATCTAAGGCGATGTGAGACCACGGTCGAGAGGGAATGGGAAGCGGTCTGAGACGGCCGGCAGGAGGGGAGTTACCGGACTTAGTCTGCGCGCAGACCGAACAAGCAGCCACGAAACGACGCGTGTCATGCTCCCGAGTGGGCCACCAAAAACGCTGGCAAATGGAAGCAAGCGTACCCCGAACGCCGGGGTGGCCGGCTAACTTGGCAGAGTGAGCCCACTGAAGAACGGCCAGACGAGTAGGAACGGGAACGAAAAGAAGGTTCCTAGGACAAGCGCGCGGCGACGGAGTGTGAGTGAGTGCTTGCTTTACCTGCCTCTCAATTCCCCAGACAGTCAACCCGACAACACGCCCCTCAGGGAGAATCCCCTTTGGGTCAGTGGAGGCTACTGAAGAACTGAAGAGACGAGATAAAGCATCAGGCTTGGTGTTCTTAGAGCCCGGACGATAAGAAATTACAAACTCGAAACGAGCGAAAAACAGCGCCCAACGAGCTTGACGTGCATTAAGTCGTTTGGCAGAATGGATGTACTCAAGGTTCCTATGGTCAGTCCAAACGACAAAAGGAACGGTCGCCCCCTCCAACCACTGTCGCCATTCGCCTAGGGCTAAGGGGATGGCGAGCAGTTCGCGGTTACCCACATCATAGTTACGTTCCGACGGCGACAGGCGATGAGAAAAATACGCGCAAGGGTGGACCTTGTCGTCAGAGAGGGAGCGCTGAGAAAGAATGGCTCCCACGCCCACCTCTGACGCGTCAACCTCGACAACGAACTGTCTAGAGACGTCAGGTGTAACAAGGATAGGTGCGGATGTAAAACGATTCTTGAGGAGCTCAAAAGCTCCCTGGGCGGAAACGGACCACTTAAAGCACGTCTTGACAGAAGTAAGGGCTGTGAGAGGAGCTGCCACCTGACCGAAATTACGGATGAAACGACGATAGAAATTTGCGAAGCCGAGAAAGCGCTGCAGCTCGACGCGTGACTTAGGGACGGGCCAATCAATGACAGCTTGGACCTTAGCGGGATCCATCTTAATGCCTTCAGCGGAAATAACAGAACCGAGAAATGTGACGGAGGAGGCATGAAAAGTGCACTTCTCAGCCTTCACAAAAAGACAATTCTCTAAAAGGCGCTGAAGAACACGTCGAACGTGCTGAACATGAATCTGGAGTGACGGTGAAAAAATCAGGATATCGTCAAGGTAAACGAAAACAAAGATGTTCAGCATGTCTCTCAGGACGTCATTGACTAATGCCTGAAAGACAGCTGGAGCGTTAGCGAGGCCGAAAGGAAGAACCCGGTATTCAAAGTGCCCTAACGGAGTGTTAAACGCCGTCTTCCACTCGTCCCCCTCCCTGATGCGCACGAGATGGTAAGCGTTACGAAGGTCCAACTTAGTGAAAAACCTGGCTCCCTGCAGGATCTCGAAGGCTGAAGACATAAGAGGGAGCGGATAACGATTCTTCACTGTTATGTCATTCAGCCCTCGATAATCTATGCAGGAGCGCAGGGACCCGTCCTTCTTCTTAACAAAAAAAACCCCAGCTCCGGCGGGAGAGGAGGAGGGGACTATGGTACCGGCGTCAAGAGCTACAGACAAATAATCTTTGAGAGCCTTACGTTCGGGAGCCGACAGAGAGTATAGTCTACCCCGGGGGGGAGTGGTTCCCGGAAGGAGATCAATACTACAATCATACGACCGGTGTGGGGGAAGAGAGGTGGCCCTGGACCGACTGAACACCGTGCGCAGATCGTGATATTCCTCCGGCACCCCTGTCAAATCACCAGGCTCCTCCTGTGAAGAAGAGACAGAGGAAACAGGAGGGATAGCAGACATTAAACATTTCACATGACAAGAGACGTTCCAGGAGAGGATAGAATTACTAGACCAATTAATAGAAGGATTATGACAAACTAGCCAGGGATGGCCCAAAACAACAGGTGTAAAAGGTGAACGAAAAATTAAAAAAGAAAGGGTTTCGCTATGATTACCAGAGACAGTGAGGGTTAAAGGTAGCGTCTCACGCTGAATCCTGGGGAGAGAACTACCATCCAAAGCGAACAAGGCCGTGGGCTCCCTTAACTGTCTGAGAGGAATGTCATGTTCCCGAGCCCAGGTCTCGTCCATAAAACAGACCTCCGCCCCAGAGTCTATCAAGGCACTGCAGGAAGCTGACGAACCGGTCCAGCGTAGATGGACCGACAAGGTAGTGCAGGATCTTGAAGGAGAGACCAGAGTAGTAGCGCTCACCAGTAGCCCTCCGCTTACTGATGAGCTCTGGCTTTTACTGGACATGAAGTGACAAAATGACCAGCGGAACCGCAATAGAGACAGAGGCGGTTGGTGATTCTCCGTTCCCTCTCCTTAGTCGAGATGCGGATACCCCCCAGCTGCATAGGCTCAGCACCCGAGCCGGCGGAGGAAGATGGTAGTGATGCGGAGAGGGGGCAACGGAGAACGCGAGCTCCTTTCCACGAGCTCGGTGACGAAGATCAACCCGTCGCTCTATGCGAATAGCGAGTTCAATCAAGGAATCCACGCTGGAAGGAACCTCCCGGGAGAGAATCTCATAATTTACCTCCGCGCGGAGACCCTCCAGAAAACGAGCGAGCAAAGCCGGCTCGTTCCAGTCACTGGAGGCAGCAAGAGTGCGAAACTCAATAGAGTAATCTGTTATGGATCGATTACCTTGACATAGGGAAGACAGGATCCTGGAAGCTTCCTCCCCAAAAACAGAACGATCAAAAACCCGTATCATCTCCTCCTTAAAGTCCTGATACTGGTTAGTACACTCAGCCCTCGCCTCCCAGATTGCCGTGCCCCACTCACGAGCCCGTCCAGTAAGGAGAGATATGACGTAGGCGATACGAGCTGTGCTCCTGGAGTAAGTGTTGGGCTGGAGAGAAAACACAATATCACACTGGGTGAGGAACGAGCGGCATTCAGTGGGCTCCCCAGAGTAACACGGCGGGTTATTGATTCTGGGCTCCGGAGATTCGAAAGCCCTGGAAGTGGCCGGTGGATCGAGGCGGAGATGGTGAATCTGTTCTGTGAGGTTGGAGACTTGGGCGGCCAGGGTCTCAACGGCATGTCGAGCAGCAGACAATTCCTGCTCGTGTCTGCCTAGCATCGCTCCCTGGATCTCGACGGCTGAGTGGAGAGGATCCGAAGTCGCTGGGTCCATTCTTGGTCAGATTCTTCTGTTATGCACGTGAGTGAGGACCCAAAAGCGGTTTAACAAAAACAGAGTCCTTTAATGTCAAAACACAGGTAAGACATAGATCCTCTTCAAATGTATATAATGGCAAAATAAACAACCCGCAGAGAGGGCGACAAATAAATCATAAAGTCCTTCTGATATTCACAGAAGAGTTCCCCTTCTAGCAGCAGAGGAGAATAGCTGGGTTAGCGGCGACAGACTGCTGGTCTCTCTGGGTAGGTGCGGGTCGTAGAGGACAGAGGTACCTGATCACACGTAGCATCAGATGAACAGGCAGATTCCGACAGGACAGGACAAGGGTGAAGCAAACGAGACGATAGTTTGGTTCTGGCATGAGAAACTCAAACGAGAATCTGACAAAGACAGAAGCAGGAACAGAGAGAGAAATAGAGACCTAATCAGAGGGAAAAAGGGAACAGGTGGGAAAAGGGTGAACGAGGTAGTTAGAGAAGATGAGGAGCAGCTGGGGAAGGAGAGGAAGAGAAGGTAACCTAATACGACCAGCAGAGGGAGACGGAGTGAAGAGAAAGAACAGGAACAAGACATAATATGACAATACATGACAGTCTGGGGAGAGGGTCGACCTCTTTGCAGTCACTATGTCTCCTGCCGTGGAGGACACCCTCTCACTAGGAACTGAAGTGTCAGGCACAGCCAGGTAGCGTCTTGTCATCATGGTAATGTGAGGGTATTTACACTCATTGCTTTTCCACCATGTTAGTGGATCACCATCCAGTGGAACGCCGCTTGCTGCCTTGTAGGATGCCCCCTCCTCTTTGATGGTGTTGGCAAACGTCTTGCCTGTGTCCTTGCCCGCAAAGGTCTAGGCGAGACAGGGACTTGAACCTTGGATCCAGTGCAGTAGATCTATGAAGGTAGTCCTGTACATTAGGGTGGTATCTGGGGTTTCAGGTCCTCTCTATGGCAGCCTTGACATCTCTAGTGATGGTGCTGTCTTCCTCACTTGGGGCCATGGATTGTAGAATCCTTGAATCCTTGTTTTCACCCCATACTGAAGTGGGTGCGCGAGGGGATTTCATAGCGTGGCTCAAGCACTTTCACCATATTTTTAACCCTTTGTTTTCCACAACAGAGTACGACCTCATGTCTGCAGAGATAAACATCCCAATAGATTTGGTGATGGCTTTAGCCCGGTCTGATTCTGCAGCAAAGGGCTTAAATGCCGCGGTGAGAAGTTGTTGTCTCTTGGTTGAGTTGGCTCACGTCACTGACACACCAGGGTGATGAGGCTTTAAATGTGTGGCCATGCTCAATGTATTTCCATGATCATACCTAAACACCATAATACTGTTGTCCACCACCCTTCTCCCATCATCATATTTGACAGGGAAGCCAACATGCTCCCATACGAGAGACTTAAATGAAGAGGGAGGCTTTTCCAGTTGTTCAGCTCCTCCGCTAGCTCCATGTCTGTCACTGCTCTTTAGTCTTCTTTGCTTTTTGCTACGCGAGCATCCAGGATTGATTCGTTGGGATTCAACAGGCCCCGTTCACGTGAACAGTGCACACACCTGCTGACATTTGTTTGTCTTTATCTTTTCACTGCAACTCTGCATCCAGATTTAGGGAATTGTTACTTTAAAAAGTAAATGTGGCAGTAGAACTGCATTTCACACTATGATTAAACTTTGCAATTGATCCGCGGTTCACATGCGTGCCGAACCGTGGGGATCGCAGATCAACTACGGTCTGTTACACCGCTAATGCTCGCACACAGACACTGACACACACACACACACACACACACACACACACACACACACACACACACACACACACACACACACACACACACACACACACACACACACACACACACACACACACACACACACACACACACATACATACACACACACCAATATTGACACAGACACACATGCACACACACCAGGCTACACAAGCTATAAGACATCTGCTGTAACCGACCAACAGCTCTGTTGCAGGCTGTTGCGGCAACCATTCCAGACGGACCAACGTGATGAGCAACACTAGCCCAGTCATTGTTCTCGCTCACACAGAGAGGGTCTCTATTGTGTCTCTGTCTGAGCTGGGAACATTGGAAAGGTTTCTCAATATTTGAAGGTTCCTCAAAAGAGCAGAGGTCCACTTATCGGAGTTATCATCACTAGGTATCGAACAGTAAATCTTTCAGAATAAAATACAATAAAATAGAATTTCTATTTTCTAGGTCCATAGAAATACAATTAAATTAATAGGAATGTATTTTCTAGGACTTATATTTCTATGGTCTAGCCTACCTATGAAGGGACTTACAGTTTTTTTTCAATTGCTAACAAGCATCGGTCAATACTGAAGCCACTTTTTCAAAACTCTTCACACAGTCTGTATTACCAACATGCATCCTGGCCAAACAGTTTATCTCACCTCCAAAACTCACTCAAACCACCAAAACACTTCATACATGTCTAAAAATAAGCTTGTTCGACCAGAACACGGGCCACAAATCTCACTCAGAAAGCAGACATTGTCACTCACACTGACCTAAAAAACACTAACAACAGGGAGCATTATATGAATTATTAACTTTTCTCTTTGAAGTTAGAATGATTTTTCACATAGATCAGTATTTCATTATTGTGCCAATGTGCGTCTAGGTGGTAGGTGTAGGAGTCAGGCGCAGGAGAGCAGGGATGTCTGGGAAGCGTGTTTTTAATAAGAAAGTCCACCAACACAGGAATGGCACAATCAAAAGGTACAACGCCCTCGACAACAGAGAACCCGTACAAATACACGGAGGAACAAACAAAGTTCCGACACTCATATACTTCAGAACCCGTTAAAACAAATAACAGGAATACCGAACCGAGCACCTCACAATAAAAGAATAATCCCGCACAAACTTAGGCAGGCAACAGGGTACATATATACACACATAAATTAACCCAAATGAAACCAGGTGTGAAAAAGAACCAACGACACAACACACAGACAAGGAAAAAGGGATCGGTGGCGGCTAGTAGACCGGCGATGCCAACCACCGAGCGCCGCCCAAACAGGGAGAGGAGTTACCTTCGGTAGAAGTCGTGACTATTATAGAATAAGAACAACACCTTTTCACTCTATTGACTGTACTAAACAGGAATGAATGAGAAATGCAGCAATTTGCTTCAATAGTCGGTATTTTTTAGATATCTTTGCATATAGTAATTTACTTGTGAAAAATTAAAAGTTCAAGCAAAAGCAAATTCCTGAAATTCCAGGGCTGCAATAATAATGACAAGAAAAACATCAACAACATGTATAATATAACACTCCTACTGTACAGTACTGTGAGGGTTCTAGTTCTCATCAACATGTATAGTATAACACTCATACTGTACAGTACTGTGAGGGTTCTAGTTCTCATCAACATGTATAGTATAATCACTCCTACTGTACAGTACTGTGAGGGTTCTAGTTCTCATCAACATGTATAATATAACACTCATAATGCACAGTACTGTGAGGGTTCTAGTTCTCATCAACATGTATAATATAACACTCATAATGCACAGTACTGTGAGGGTTCTAGTTCTCATCAACATGTATAGTATAACACTCCTACTGTACAGTACTGTGAGGGTTCTAGTTCTCATCAACATGTATAATATAACACTCATACTGTACAGTACTGTGAGGGTTCTAGTTCTCATCAACATGTATAATATAACACTTATACTGCACAGTACTGTGAGGGTTCTAGTTCTCATCAACATGTATAGTATAATCACTCATACTGTACAGTACTGTGAGGGTTCTAGTTCTCATCAATATGTATAGAATAACACTCCTACTGTACAGTACTGTGAGGGATCTAGTTCTCATCAACATGTATAATATAACACTCATACTGTACAGTACTGTGAGGGTTCTAGTTCTCATCAACATGTATAGTATAATCACTCATACTGTACAGTACTGTGAGGGTTCTAGTTCTCATCAACATGTAAAGTATAATCACTCCTACTGTACAGTACTGTGAGGGTTCTAGTTCTCATCAACATGTATATTATAACACTCCTACTGTACAGTACTGTGAGGGTTCTAGTTCTCATCAACATGTATAATATAACACTTATACTGCACAGTACTGTGAGGGTTCTAGTTCTCATCAACATGTATAGTATAATCACTCATACTGTACAGTACTGTGAGGGTTCTAGTTCTCATCAATATGTATAGTATAACACTCCTACTGTACAGTACTGTGAGGGTTCTAGTTCTCATCAACATGTATAATATAACACTCCTACTGTACAGTACTGTGAGGGTTCTAGTTCTCATCAACATGTATAATATAACACTCCTACTGTACAGTACTGTGAGGGTTCTAGTTCTCATCAACATGTATAGTATAATCACTCATACTGTACAGTACTGTGAGGGTTCTAGTTCTCATCAACATGTATAGTATAACACTCCTACTGTACAGTACTGTGAGGGTTCTAGTTCTCATCAACATGTATAGTTTAACACTCCTACTGTACAGTACTGTGCGATTTCTCGTTCTCATCAACATGTATAATATAACACTCATACTGTACAGTACTGTGAGGGTTCTAGTTCTCATCAACATGTATAATATAACACTTATACTGCACAGTACTGTGAGGGTTCTAGTTCTCATCAACATGTATAGTATAATCACTCATACTGTACAGTACTGTGAGGGTTCTAGTTCTCATCAATATGTATAGTATAACACTCCTACTGTACAGTACTGTGAGGGTTCTAGTTCTCATCAACATGTATAATATACAACTCCTACTGTACAGTACTGTGCGATTTCTCGTTCTCATCAACATGTATAATATAACACTCATACTGTACAGTACTGTGAGGGTTCTAGTTCTCATCAACATGTATAATATAACACTTATACTGCACAGTACTGTGAGGGTTCTAGTTCTCATCAACATGTATAGTATAATCACTCATACTGTACAGTACTGTGAGGGTTCTAGTTCTCATCAATATGTATAGTATAACACTCCTACTGTACAGTACTGTGAGGGTTCTAGTTCTCATCAACATGTATAATATACAACTCCTACTGTACAGTACTGTGAGGGTTCTAGTTCTCATCAACATGTATAATATAACACTCCTACTGTACAGTACTGTGAGGGTTCTAGTTCTCATCAACATGTACAGTATAATCACTCCTACTGTACAGTACTGTGAGGGTTCTAGTTCTCATCAACATGTATAGTATAATCACTCATACTGTACAGTACTGTGAGGGTTCTAGTTCTCATCAACATGTAAAGTATAATCACTCCTACTGTACAGTACTGTGAGGGTTCTAGTTCTCATCAACATGTATATTATAACACTCCTACTGTACAGTACTGTGAGGGTTCTAGTTCTCATCAACATGTATAGTATAACACTCCTACTGTACAGTACTGTGAGGGTTCTAGTTCTCATCAACATGTATAATATAACACTCCTACTGTGCAGTACTGTGAGGGTTCTAGTTCTCATCAACATGTATAATATAACACTCCTACTGTACAGTACTGTGAGGGTTCTAGTTCTCATCAACATGTATAATATAACACTCCTACTGTGCAGTACTGTGAGGGTTCTAGTTCTCATCAACATGTATAATATAACACTCCTACTGTACAGTACTGTGAGGGTTCTAGTTCTCATCAACATGTATAGTATAATCACTCATACTGTACAGTACTGTGAGGGTTCTAGTTCTCATCAACATGTATAGTATAACACTCCTACTGTACAGTACTGTGAGGGTTCTAGTTCTCATCAACATGTATAGTTTAACACTCCTACTGTACAGTACTGTGCGATTTCTCGTTCTCATCAACATGTATAATATAACACTCATACTGTACAGTACTGTGAGGGTTCTAGTTCTCATCAACATGTATAATATAACACATATACTGCACAGTACTGTGAGGGTTCTAGTTCTCATCAACATGTATAGTATAATCACTCATACTGTACAGTACTGTGAGGGTTCTAGTTCTCATCAATATGTATAGTATAACACTCCTACTGTACAGTACTGTGAGGGTTCTAGTTCTCATCAACATGTATAATATACAACTCCTACTGTACAGTACTGTGAGGGTTCTAGTTCTCATCAACATGTATAATATAACACTCCTACTGTACAGTACTGTGAGGGTTCTAGTTCTCATCAACATGTATAGTATAATCACTCCTACTGTACAGTACTGTGAGGGTTCTAGTTCTCATCAACATGTATAGTATAATCACTCATACTGTAGAGTACTGTGAGGGTTCTAGTTCTCATCAACATGTAAAGTATAATCACTCCTACTGTACAGTACTGTGAGGGTTCTAGTTCTCATCAACATGTATATTATAACACTCCTACTGTACAGTACTGTGAGGGTTCTAGTTCTCATCAACATGTATAATATAACACTTATACTGCACAGTACTGTGAGGGTTCTAGTTCTCATCAACATGTATAGTATAATCACTCATACTGTACAGTACTGTGAGGGTTCTAGTTCTCATCAATATGTATAGTATAACACTCCTACTGTACAGTACTGTGAGGGTTCTAGTTCTCATCAACATGTATAATATAACACTCCTACTGTGCAGTACTGTGAGGGTTCTAGTTCTCATCAACATGTATAATATAACACTCCTACTGTACAGTACTGTGAGGGTTCTAGTTCTCATCAACATGTATAGTATAATCACTCATACTGTACAGTACTGTGAGGGTTCTAGTTCTCATCAACATGTATAGTATAACACTCCTACTGCACAGTACTGTGAGGGTTCTAGTTCTCATCAACATGTATAGTATAATCACTCATACTGTACAGTACTGTGAGGGTTCTAGTTCTCATCAATATGTATAGTATAACACTCCTACTGTACAGTACTGTGAGGGTTCTAGTTCTCATCAACATGTATAATATACAACTCCTACTGTACAGTACTGTGAGGGTTCTAGTTCTCATCAACATGTATAATATAACACTCCTACTGTACAGTACTGTGAGGGTTCTAGTTCTCATCAACATGTATAGTATAATCACTCCTACTGTACAGTACTGTGAGGGTTCTAGTTCTCATCAACATGTATAGTATAATCACTCATACTGTACAGTACTGTGAGGGTTCTAGTTCTCATCAACATGTAAAGTATAATCACTCCTACTGTACAGTACTGTGAGGGTTCTAGTTCTCATCAACATGTATATTATAACACTCCTACTGTACAGTACTGTGAGGGTTCTAGTTCTCATCAACATGTATAATATAACACTTATACTGCACAGTACTGTGAGGGTTCTAGTTCTCATCAACATGTATAGTATAATCACTCATACTGTACAGTACTGTGAGGGTTCTAGTTCTCATCAATATGTATAGTATAACACTCCTACTGTACAGTACTGTGAGGGTTCTAGTTCTCATCAACATGTATAATATACAACTCCTACTGTACAGTACTGTGAGGGTTCTAGTTCTCATCAACATGTATAATATAACACTCCTACTGTACAGTACTGTGAGGGTTCTAGTTCTCATCAACATGTACAGTATAATCACTTCTACTGTACAGTACTGTGAGGGTTCTAGTTCTCATCAACATGTATAGTATAATCACTCATACTGTACAGTACTGTGAGGGTTCTAGTTCTCATCAACATGTAAAGTATAATCACTCCTACTGTACAGTACTGTGAGGGTTCTAGTTCTCATCAACATGTATATTATAACACTCCTACTGTACAGTACTGTGAGGGTTCTAGTTCTCATCAACATGTATAATATAACACTTATACTGCACAGTACTGTGAGGGTTCTAGTTCTCATCAACATGTATAGTATAATCACTCATACTGTACAGTACTGTGAGGGTTCTAGTTCTCATCAATATGTATAGTATAACACTCCTACTGTACAGTACTGTGAGGGTTCTAGTTCTCATCAACATGTATAATATAACACTCCTACTGTGCAGTACTGTGAGGGTTCTAGTTCTCATCAACATGTATAATATAACACTCCTACTGTACAGTACTGTGAGGGTTCTAGTTCTCATCAACATGTATAGTATAATCACTCATACTGTACAGTACTGTGAGGGTTCTAGTTCTCATCAACATGTATAGTATAACACTCCTACTGTACAGTACTGTGAGGGTTCTAGTTCTCATCAACATGTATAGTTTAACACTCCTACTGTACAGTACTGTGCGATTTCTCGTTCTCATCAACATGTATAATATAACACTCCTACTGTACAGTACTGTGAGGGTTCTAGTTCTCATCAACATGTATAATATAACACTCCTACTGTACAGTACTGTGAGGGTTCTAGTTCTCATCAACATGTATAGTATAATCACTCATACTGTACAGTACTGTGAGGGTTCTAGTTCTCATCAACATGTATAGTATAACACTCCTACTGTACAGTACTGTGAGGGTTCTAGTTCTCATCAACATGTATAGTTTAACACTCCTACTGTACAGTACTGTGCGATTTCTCGTTCTCATCAACATGTATAATATAACACTCATACTGTACAGTACTGTGAGGGTTCTAGTTCTCATCAACATGTATAATATAACACATATACTGCACAGTACTGTGAGGGTTCTAGTTCTCATCAACATGTATAGTATAATCACTCATACTGTACAGTACTGTGAGGGTTCTAGTTCTCATCAATATGTATAGTATAACACTCCTACTGTACAGTACTGTGAGGGTTCTAGTTCTCATCAACATGTATAATATACAACTCCTACTGTACAGTACTGTGAGGGTTCTAGTTCTCATCAACATGTATAATATAACACTCCTACTGTACAGTACTGTGAGGGTTCTAGTTCTCATCAACATGTATAGTATAATCACTCCTACTGTACAGTACTGTGAGGGTTCTAGTTCTCATCAACATGTATAGTATAATCACTCATACTGTACAGTACTGTGAGGGTTCTAGTTCTCATCAACATGTAAAGTATAATCACTCCTACTGTACAGTACTGTGAGGGTTCTAGTTCTCATCAACATGTATATTATAACACTCCTACTGTACAGTACTGTGAGGGTTCTAGTTCTCATCAACATGTATAATATAACACTTATACTGCACAGTACTGTGAGGGTTCTAGTTCTCATCAACATGTATAGTATAATCACTCATACTGTACAGTACTGTGAGGGTTCTAGTTCTCATCAATATGTATAGTATAACACTCCTACTGTACAGTACTGTGAGGGTTCTAGTTCTCATCAACATGTATAATATAACACTCCTACTGTGCAGTACTGTGAGGGTTCTAGTTCTCATCAACATGTATAATATAACACTCCTACTGTACAGTACTGTGAGGGTTCTAGTTCTCATCAACATGTATAGTATAATCACTCATACTGTACAGTACTGTGAGGGTTCTAGTTCTCATCAACATGTATAGTATAACACTCCTACTGCACAGTACTGTGAGGGTTCTAGTTCTCATCAACATGTATAGTATAATCACTCATACTGTACAGTACTGTGAGGGTTCTAGTTCTCATCAATATGTATAGTATAACACTCCTACTGTACAGTACTGTGAGGGTTCTAGTTCTCATCAACATGTATAATATACAACTCCTACTGTACAGTACTGTGAGGGTTCTAGTTCTCATCAACATGTATAATATAACACTCCTACTGTACAGTACTGTGAGGGTTCTAGTTCTCATCAACATGTAAAGTATAATCACTCCTACTGTACAGTACTGTGAGGGTTCTAGTTCTCATCAACATGTATATTATAACACTCCTACTGTACAGTACTGTGAGGGTTCTAGTTCTCATCAACATGTATAATATAACACTTATACTGCACAGTACTGTGAGGGTTCTAGTTCTCATCAACATGTATAGTATAATCACTCATACTGTACAGTACTGTGAGGGTTCTAGTTCTCATCAATATGTATAGTATAACACTCCTACTGTACAGTACTGTGAGGGTTCTAGTTCTCATCAACATGTATAATATAACACTCCTACTGTGCAGTACTGTGAGGGTTCTAGTTCTCATCAACATGTATAATATAACACTCCTACTGTACAGTACTGTGAGGGTTCTAGTTCTCATCAACATGTATAGTATAATCACTCATACTGTACAGTACTGTGAGGGTTCTAGTTCTCATCAACATGTATAGTATAACACTCCTACTGTACAGTACTGTGAGGGTTCTAGTTCTCATCAACATGTATAGTTTAACACTCCTACTGTACAGTACTGTGCAATTTCTCGTTCTCATCAACATGTATAATATAACACTCCTACTGTACAGTACTGTGAGGGTTCTAGTTCTCATCAACATGTATAATATAACACTCCTACTGTACAGTACTGTGAGGGTTCTAGTTCTCATCAACATGTATAGTATAATCACTCATACTGTACAGTACTGTGAGGGTTCTAGTTCTCATCAACATGTATAGTATAACACTCCTACTGTACAGTACTGTGAGGGTTCTAGTTCTCATCAACATGTATAGTTTAACACTCCTACTGTACAGTACTGTGCGATTTCTCGTTCTCATCAACATGTATAATATAACACTCATACTGTACAGTACTGTGAGGGTTCTAGTTCTCATCAACATGTATAATATAACACTTATACTGCACAGTACTGTGAGGGTTCTAGTTCTCATCAACATGTATAGTATAATCACTCATACTGTACAGTACTGTGAGGGTTCTAGTTCTCATCAATATGTATAGTATAACACTCCTACTGTACAGTACTGTGAGGGTTCTAGTTCTCATCAACATGTATAATATACAACTCCTACTGTACAGTACTGTGAGGGTTCTAGTTCTCATCAACATGTACAATATAACACTCCTACTGTACAGTACTGTGAGGGTTCTAGTTCTCATCAACATGTATAGTATAATCACTCCTAATGTACAGTACTGTGAGGGTTCTAGTTCTCATCAACATGTATAGTATAATACTCATACTGTACAGTACTGTGAGGGTTCTAGTTCTCATCAACATGTAAAGTATAATCACTCCTACTGTACAGTACTGTGAGGGTTCTAGTTCTCATCAACATGTATATTATAACACTCCTACTGTACAGTACTGTGAGGGTTCTAGTTCTCATCAACATGTATAATATAACACTTATACTGCACAGTACTGTGAGGGTTCTAGTTCTCATCAACATGTATAGTATAATCACTCATACTGTACAGTACTGTGAGGGTTCTAGTTCTCATCAACATGTATAGTATAATCACTCATACTGTACAGTACTGTGAGGGTTCTAGTTCTCATCAACATGTATAGTATAACACTCCTACTGTACAGTACTGTGAGGGTTCTAGTTCTCATCAACATGTATAGTTTAACACTCCTACTGTACAGTACTGTGCGGTTTCTCGTTCTCATCAACATGTATAATATAACACTCATACTGTACAGTACTGTGAGGGTTCTAGTTCTCATCAACATGTATAATATAACACTTATACTGCACAGTACTGTGAGGGTTCTAGTTCTCATCAACATGTATAGTATAATCACTCATACTGTACAGTACTGTGAGGGTTCTAGTTCTCATCAATATGTTTAGTATAACACTCCTACTGTACAGTACTGTGAGGGTTCTAGTTCTCATCAACATGTATAATATAACACTCCTACTGTACAGTACTGTGAGTTTTCTAGTTCTCATCAACATGTATAATATAACACTCCTACTGTACAGTACTGTGAGGGTTCTAGTTCTCATCAACATGTATAGTATAATCACTCATACTGAACAGTACTGTGAGGGTTCTAGTTCTCATCAACATGTAAAGTATAATCACTCCTACTGTATAGTACTGTGAGGGTTCTAGTTCTCATCAACATGTATATTATAACACTCATACTGTACAGTACTGTGAGGGTTCTAGTTCTCATCAACATGTATAATATAACACTCATACTGCACAGTACTCTGAGGGTTCTAGTTCTCATCAACATGTATAATATAACACTCATACTGTACAGTACTGTGAGGGTTCTAGTTCTCATCAACATGTATAGTATAACACTCCTACTGTACAGTACTGTGAGGGTTCTAGTTCTCATCAACATGTATAGTATAATCACTCAGACTGTACAGTACTGTGAGGGTTCTAGTTCTCATCAACATGTAAAGTATAATCACTCATACTGTACAGTACTGTGAGGGTTCTAGTTCTCATCAACATGTATAGTATAACACTCCTACTGTACAGTACTGTGAGGGTTCTAGTTCTCATCAACATGTATAGTATAATCACTCATACTGTACAGTACTGTGAGGGTTCTAGTTCTCATCAACATGTATAATATAACACTCATAATGCACAGTACTGTGAGGGTTCTAGTTCTCATCAAATGTATAGTATAACACTCCTACTGTACAGTACTGTGAGGGTTCTAGTTCTCATCAACATGTATAATATAACACTCATACTGTACAGTACTGTGAGGGTTCTAGTTCTCATCAACATGTATAATATAACACTCCTACTGTACAGTAATGTGAGGGTTCTAGTTCTCATCAACATGTATAGTATAACACTCCTACTGTACATTACTGTGAGGGTTCTAGTTCTCATCAAAATGTATAGTATAACACTCATACTGTACAGTACTGTGAGGGATCTAGTTCTCATCAACATGTATAATATAACACTCCTACTGTACAGTACTGTGAGGGTTCTAGTTCTCATCAACATGTATAGTATAACACTCCTACTGTACAGTACTGTGAGGGTTCTAGTTCTCATCAACATGTATAATATAACACTCATACTGCAAAGTACTGTGAGGGTTCTAGTTCTCATCAACATGTATAATATAACACTCATAATGCACAGTACTGTGAGGGTTCTAGTTCTCATCAACATGTATAATATAACACTCCTACTGAACAGTACTGTGAGGGTTCTAGTTCTCATCAACATGTATAGTATAACACTCCTACTGTACAGTACTGTGAGGGTTCTAGTTCTCATCAACATGTATAGTATAATCACTCATACTGTACAGTACTGTGAGGGTTCTAGTTCTCATCAACATGTATAATATAACACTCCTACTGTGCAGTACTGTGAGGGTTCTAGTTCTCATCAACATGTATAATATAACACTCCTACTGTACAGTACTGTGAGGGTTCTAGTTCTCATCAACATGTATAGTATAATCACTCATACTGTACAGTACTGTGAGGGTTCTAGTTCTCATCAACATGTATAGTATAACACTCCTACTGTACAGTACTGTGAGGGTTCTAGTTCTCATCAACATGTATAGTTTAACACTCCTACTGTACAGTACTGTGCGGTTTCTCGTTCTCATCAACATGTATAATATAACACTCATACTGTACAGTACTGTGAGGGTTCTAGTTCTCATCAACATGTATAATATAACACTTATACTGCACAGTACTGTGAGGGTTCTAGTTCTCATCAACATGTATAGTATAATCACTCATACTGTACAGTACTGTGAGGGTTCTAGTTCTCATCAATATGTTTAGTATAACACTCCTACTGTACAGTACTGTGAGGGTTCTAGTTCTCATCAACATGTATAATATAACACTCCTACTGTACAGTACTGTGAGTTTTCTAGTTCTCATCAACATGTATAATATAACACTCCTACTGTACAGTACTGTGAGGGTTCTAGTTCTCATCAACATGTATAGTATAATCACTCATACTGAACAGTACTGTGAGGGTTCTAGTTCTCATCAACATGTAAAGTATAATCACTCCTACTGTATAGTACTGTGAGGGTTCTAGTTCTCATCAACATGTATATTATAACACTCATACTGTACAGTACTGTGAGGGTTCTAGTTCTCATCAACATGTATAATATAACACTCATACTGCACAGTACTCTGAGGGTTCTAGTTCTCATCAACATGTATAATATAACACTCATACTGTACAGTACTGTGAGGTTTCTAGTTCTCATCAACATGTATAGTATAACACTCCTACTGTACAGTACTGTGAGGGTTCTAGTTCTCATCAACATGTATAGTATAATCACTCAGACTGTACAGTACTGTGAGGGTTCTAGTTCTCATCAACATGTAAAGTATAATCACTCATACTGTACAGTACTGTGAGGGTTCTAGTTCTCATCAACATGTATAGTATAACACTCCTACTGTACAGTACTGTGAGGGTTCTAGTTCTCATCAACATGTATAGTATAATCACTCATACTGTACAGTACTGTGAGGGTTCTAGTTCTCATCAACATGTATAATATAACACTCATAATGCACAGTACTGTGAGGGTTCTAGTTCTCATCAAATGTATAGTATAACACTCCTACTGTACAGTACTGTGAGGGTTCTAGTTCTCATCAACATGTATAATATAACACTCATACTGTACAGTACTGTGAGGGTTCTAGTTCTCATCAACATGTATAATATAACACTCCTACTGTCCAGTAATGTGAGGGTTCTAGTTCTCATCAACATGTATAGTATAACACTCCTACTGTACAGTACTGTGAGGGTTCTAGTTCTCATCAAAATGTATAGTATAACACCCATACTGTACAGTACTGTGAGGGATCTAGTTCTCATCAACATGTATAATATAACACTCCTACTGTACAGTACTGTGAGGGTTCTAGTTCTCATCAACATGTATAGTATAACACTCCTACTTACAGTACTGTGAGGGTTCTAGTTCTCATCAACATGTATAATATAACACTCATACTGCAAAGTACTGTGAGGGTTCTAGTTCTCATCAACATGTATAATATAACACTCATAATGCACAGTACTGTGAGGGTTCTAGTTCTCATCAACATGTATAATATAACACTCCTACTGTACAGTACTGTGAGGGTTCTAGTTCTCATCAACATGTATAGTATAATCACTCAGACTGTACAGTACTGTGAGGGTTCTAGTTCTCATCAAGATGTAAAGTATAATCACTCATACTGTACAGTACTATGAGGGTTCTAGTTCTCATCAACATGTATAGTATAACACTCCTACTGTACAGTACTGTGAGGGTTCTAGTTCTCATCAACATGTATAGTATAATCACTCATACTGTACAGTACTGTGAGGGTTCTAGTTCTCATCAACATGTATAATATAACACTCATAATGCACAGTACTGTGAGGGTTCTAGTTCTCATCAAATGTATAGTATAACACTCCTTCTGTACAGTACTGTGAGGGTTCTAGTTCTCATCAACATGTATAGTATAACACTCCTACTGTACAGTACTGTGAGGGTTCTAGTTCTCATCAACATGTATAATATAACACTCCTTCTGTACAGTACTGTGAGGGTTCTAGTTCTCATCAACATGTATAATATAACACTCCTACTGTACAGTACTGTGAGGGTTCTAGTTCTCATCAACATGTATAGTATAATCACTCATACTGTACAGTACTGTGAGGGTTCTAGTTCTCATCAACATGTATAGTATAACACTCCTACTGTACAGTACTGTGAGGGTTCTAGTTCTCATCAACATGTATAGTTTAACACTCCTACTGTACAGTACTGTGCGGTTTCTCGTTCTCATCAACATGTATAATATAACACTCATACTGTACAGTACTGTGAGGGTTCTAGTTCTCATCAACATGTATAATATAACACTTATACTGCACAGTACTGTGAGGGTTCTAGTTCTCATCAACATGTATAGTATAATCACTCATACTGTACAGTACTGTGAGGGTTCTAGTTCTCATCAATATGTATAGTATAACACTCCTACTGTACAGTACTGTGAGGGTTCTAGTTCTCATCAACATGTATAATATAACACTCCTACTGTACAGTACTGTGAGTTTTCTAGTTCTCATCAACATGTATAATATAACACTCCTACTGTACAGTACTGTGAGGGTTCTAGTTCTCATCAACATGTATAGTATAATCACTCATACTGAACAGTACTGTGAGGGTTCTAGTTCTCATCAACATGTAAAGTATAATCACTCCTACTGTATAGTACTGTGAGGGTTCTAGTTCTCATCAACATGTATATTATAACACTCATACTGTACAGTACTGTGAGGGTTCTAGTTCTCATCAACATGTATAATATAACACTCATACTGCACAGTACTCTGAGGGTTCTAGTTCTCATCAACATGTATAATATATCACTCATACTGTACAGTACTGTGAGGGTTCTAGTTCTCATCAACATGTATAGTATAACACTCCTACTGTACAGTACTGTGAGGGTTCTAGTTCTCATCAACATGTATAGTATAATCACTCAGACTGTACAGTACTGTGAGGGTTCTAGTTCTCATCAACATGTAAAGTATAATCACTCATACTGTACAGTACTGTGAGGGTTCTAGTTCTCATCAACATGTATAGTATAACACTCCTACTGTACAGTACTGTGAGGGTTCTAGTTCTCATCAACATGTATAGTATAATCACTCATACTGTACAGTACTGTGAGGGTTCTAGTTCTCATCAACATGTATAATATAACACTCATAATGCACAGTACTGTGAGGGTTCTAGTTCTCATCAAATGTATAGTATAACACTCCTACTGTACAGTACTGTGAGGGTTCTAGTTCTCATCAACATGTATAATATAACACTCATACTGTACAGTACTGTGAGGGTTCTAGTTCTCATCAACATGTATAATATAACACTCCTACTGTACAGTAATGTGAGGGTTCTAGTTCTCATCAACATGTATAGTATAACACTCCTACTGTACAGTACTGTGAGGGTTCTAGTTCTCATCAAAATGTATAGTATAACACTCATACTGTACAGTACTGTGAGGGATCTAGTTCTCATCAACATGTATAATATAACACTCCTACTGTACAGTACTGTGAGGGTTCTAGTTCTCATCAACATGTATAGTATAACACTCCTACTGTACAGTACTGTGAGGGTTCTAGTTCTCATCAACATGTATAATATAACACTCATACTGCACAGTACTGTGAGGGTTCTAGTTCTCATCAACATGTATAATATAACACTCATAATGCACAGTACTGTGAGGGTTCTAGTTCTCATCAACATGTATAATATAACACTCCTACTGAACAGTACTGTGAGGGTTCTAGTTCTCATCAACATGTATAGCATAACACTCCTACTGTACAGTACTGTGAGGGTTCTAGTTCTCATCAACATGTATAATGTAACACTCATACTGCACAGTACTGTGAGGGTTCTAGTTCTCATCAACATGTATAATATAAGACTCATAATGCACAGTACTGTGAGGGTTCTAGTTCTCATCAACATGTATAATATAACACTCCTACTGTACAGTACTGTGAGGGTTCTAGTTCTCATCAACATGTATAGTATAATCACTCAGACTGTACAGTACTGTGAGGGTTCTAGTTCTCATCAACATGTATAATATAACACTTATACTGCACAGTACTGTGAGGGTTCTAGTTCTCATCAACATGTATAGTATAATCACTCATACTGTACAGTACTGTGAGGGTTCTAGTTCTCATCAATATGTATAGTATAACACTCCTACTGTACAGTACTGTGAGGGTTCTAGTTCTCATCAACATGTATAATATAACACTCCTACTGTACAGTACTGTGAGTTTTCTAGTTCTCATCAACATGTATAATATAACACTCCTACTGTACAGTACTGTGAGGGTTCTAGTTCTCATCAACATGTATAGTATAATCACTCATACTGAACAGTACTGTGAGGGTTCTAGTTCTCATCAACATGTAAAGTATAATCACTCCTACTGTATAGTACTGTGAGGGTTCTAGTTCTCATCAACATGTATATTATAACACTCATACTGTACAGTACTGTGAGGGTTCTAGTTCTCATCAACATGTATAATATAACACTCATACTGCACAGTACTCTGAGGGTTCTAGTTCTCATCAACATGTATAATATATCACTCATACTGTACAGTACTGTGAGGGTTCTAGTTCTCATCAACATGTATAGTATAACACTCCTACTGTACAGTACTGTGAGGGTTCTAGTTCTCATCAACATGTATAGTATAATCACTCAGACTGTACAGTACTGTGAGGGTTCTAGTTCTCATCAACATGTAAAGTATAATCACTCATACTGTACAGTACTGTGAGGGTTCTAGTTCTCATCAACATGTATAGTATAACACTCCTACTGTACAGTACTGTGAGGGTTCTAGTTCTCATCAACATGTATAGTATAATCACTCATACTGTACAGTACTGTGAGGGTTCTAGTTCTCATCAACATGTATAATATAACACTCATAATGCACAGTACTGTGAGGGTTCTAGTTCTCATCAAATGTATAGTATAACACTCCTACTGTACAGTACTGTGAGGGTTCTAGTTCTCATCAACATGTATAATATAACACTCATACTGTACAGTACTGTGAGGGTTCTAGTTCTCATCAACATGTATAATATAACACTCCTACTGTACAGTAATGTGAGGGTTCTAGTTCTCATCAACATGTATAGTATAACACTCCTACTGTACAGTACTGTGAGGGTTCTAGTTCTCATCAAAATGTATAGTATAACACTCATACTGTACAGTACTGTGAGGGATCTAGTTCTCATCAACATGTATAATATAACACTCCTACTGTACAGTACTGTGAGGGTTCTAGTTCTCATCAACATGTATAGTATAACACTCCTACTGTACAGTACTGTGAGGGTTCTAGTTCTCATCAACATGTATAATATAACACTCATACTGCACAGTACTTTGAGGGTTCTAGTTCTCATCAACATGTATAATATAACACTCATAATGCACAGTACTGTGAGGGTTCTAGTTCTCATCAACATGTATAATATAACACTCCTACTGAACAGTACTGTGAGGGTTCTAGTTCTCATCAACATGTATAGCATAACACTCCTACTGTACAGTACTGTGAGGGTTCTAGTTCTCATCAACATGTATAATGTAACACTCATACTGCACAGTACTGTGAGGGTTCTAGTTCTCATCAACATGTATAATATAAGACTCATAATGCACAGTACTGTGAGGGTTCTAGTTCTCATCAACATGTATAATATAACACTCCTACTGTACAGTACTGTGAGGGTTCTAGTTCTCATCAACATGTATAGTATAATCACTCAGACTGTACAGTACTGTGAGGGTTCTAGTTCTCATCAACATGTAAAGTATAATCACTCATACTGTACAGTACTGTGAGGGTTCTAGTTCTCATCAACATGTATAGTATAACACTCCTACTGTACAGTACTGTGAGGGTTCTAGTTCTCATCAACATGTATAGTATAATCACTCATACTGTACAGTACTGTGAGGGTTCTAGTTCTCATTGACATGTTTAATATAACACTCATAATGCACAGTACTGTGAGGGTTCTAGTTCTCATCAACATGTATAATATAACACTCCTACTGTACAGTAATGTGAGGGTTCTAGTTCTCATCAAAATGTATAGTATAACACTCATACTGTACAGTACTGTGAGGGATCTAGTTCTCATCAACATGTATAATATAACACTCCTACTGTACAGTACTGTGAGGGTTCTAGTTCTCATCAACATGTATAGTATAACACTCCTACTGTACAGTACTGTGAGGGTTCTAGTTCTCATCAACATGTATAGTATAACACTCCTTCTGTACAGTACTGTGAGGGTTCTAGTTCTCATCAACATGTATAATATAACACTCATACTGTACAGTACTGTGAGGGTTCTAGTTCTCATCAACATGTATAATATAACACTCCTACTGTACAGTAATGTGAGGGTTCTAGTTCTCATCAACATGTATAGTATAACACTCCTACTGTACAGTACTGTGAGGGTTCTAGTTCTCATCAAAATGTATAGTATAACACTCATACTGTACAGTACTGTGAGGGATCTAGTTCTCATCAACATGTATAATATAACACTCCTACTGTACAGTACTGTGAGGGTTCTAGTTCTCATCAACATGTATAGTATAACACTCCTACTGTACAGTACTGTGAGGGTTCTAGTTCTCATCAACATGTATAATATAACACTCATACTGCACAGTACTGTGAGGGTTCTAGTTCTCATCAACATGTATAATATAACACTCATAATGCACAGTACTGTGAGGGTTCTAGTTCTTATCAACATGTATAATATAACACTCCTACTGTACAGTACTGTGAGGGTTCTAGTTCTCATCAACATGTATAGTATAACACTCCTACTGTACAGTACTGTGAGGGTTCTAGTTCTCATCAACATGTATAATGTAACACTCATACTGCACAGTACTGTGAGGGTTCTAGTTCTCATCAACATGTATAATATAACACTCATAATGCACAGTACTGTGAGGGTTCTAGTTCTCATCAACATGTATAATATAACACTCATACTGTACAGTACTGTGAGGGTTCTAGTTCTCATCAACATGTATAATATAACACTTATACTGCACAGTACTGTGAGGGTTCTAGTTCTCATCAACATGTATAGTATAATCACTCATACTGTACAGTACTGTGAGGGTTCTAGTTCTCATCAATATGTATAGTATAACACTCCTACTGTACAGTACTGTGAGGGTTCTAGTTCTCATCAACATGTATAATATAACACTCCTACTGTACAGTACTGTGAGGGTTCTAGTTCTCATCAACATGTATAGTATAACACTCCTACTGTACAGTACTGTGAGGGTTCTAGTTCTCATCAACATGTATAATATAACACTCATACTGCACAGTACTGTGAGGGTTCTAGTTCTCATAAACATGTATAACATAACACTCATAATGCACAGTATTGTGAGGGTTCTAGTTCTAATCAACATGTATAATATAATGCTCCTACTGTACAGTACTGTTAGGGTTCTAGTTCTCATTAACATGTATTGTATAACACTCCTACTGTACAGTACTGTGAGGGTTCTAGTTCTCATCAACATGTATAATATAACACTCATACTGCACAGTACTCTGAGGGTTCTAGTTCTCATCAACATGTATAATATAACACTCATACTGTACAGTACTGTGAGGGTTCTAGTTCTCATCAACATGTATAGTATACCACTCCTACTGTACAGTACTGTGAGGGTTCTAGTTCTCATCAACATGTATAGTATAATCACTCATACTGTACAGTACTGTGAGGGTTCTAGTTCTCATCAACATGTAAAGTATAATCACTCATACTGTACAGTACTGTGAGGGTTCTAGTTCTCATCAACATGTATAGTATAACACTCCTACTGTACAGTACTGTGAGGGTTCTAGTTCTCATCAACATGTATAGTATAATCACTCATACTGTACAGTACTGTGAGGGTTCTAGTTCTCATCAACATGTATAATATAACACTCCTACTGTACAGTACTGTGAGGGTTCTAGTTCTCATCAACATGTATAGTTTAACACTCCTACTGTACAGTACTGTGCGATTTCTCGTTCTCATCAACATGTATAATATAACACTCATACTGTACAGTACTGTGAGGGTTCTAGTTCTCATCAACATGTATAATATAACACTTATACTGCACAGTACTGTGAGGGTTCTAGTTCTCATCAACATGTATAGTATAATCACTCATACTGTACAGTACTGTGAGGGTTCTAGTTCTCATCAATATGTATAGTATAACACTCCTACTGTACAGTACTGTGAGGGTTCTAGTTCTCATCAACATGTATAATATACAACTCCTACTGTACAGTACTGTGAGGGTTCTAGTTCTCATCAACATGTATAATATAACACTCCTACTGTACAGTACTGTGAGGGTTCTAGTTCTCATCAACATGTATAGTATAACACTCCTACTGTACAGTACTGTGAGGGTTCTAGTTCTCATCAACATGTATAATATAACACTCATACTGCACAGTACTGTGAGGGTTCTAGTTCTCATCAACATGTATAATATAACACTCATAATGCACAGTACTGTGAGGGTTCTAGTTCTCATCAACATGTATAATATAACACTCATACTGTACAGTACTGTGAGGGTTCTAGTTCTCATCAACATGTATAATATAACACTTATACTGCACAGTACTGTGAGGGTTCTAGTTCTCATCAACATGTATAGTATAATCACCCATACTGTACAGTACTGTGAGGGTTCTAGTTCTCATCAACATGTATAATATAACACTCATACTGCACAGTACTCTGAGGGTTCTAGTTCTCATCAACATGTATAATATAACACTCATACTGTACAGTACTGTGAGGGTTCTAGTTCTCATCAACATGTATAGTATAACACTCCTACTGTACAGTACTGTGAGGGTTCTAGTTCTCATCAACATGTATAGTATAATCACTCATACTGTACAGTACTGTGAGGGTTCTAGTTCTCATCAACATGTAAAGTATAATCACTCATACTGTACAGTACTGTGAGGGTTCTAGTTCTCATCAACATGTATAGTATAACACTCCTACTGTACAGTACTGTGAGGGTTCTAGTTCTCATCAACATGTATAGTATAATCACTCATACTGTACAGTACTGTGAGGGTTCTAGTTCTCATCAACATGTATAATATAACACTCCTACTGTACAGTACTGTGAGGGTTCTAGTTCTCATCAACATGTATAGTTTAACACTCCTACTGTACAGTACTGTGCGATTTCTCGTTCTCATCAACATGTATAATATAACACTCATACTGTACAGTACTGTGAGGGTTCTAGTTCTCATCAACATGTATAATATAACACTTATACTGCACAGTACTGTGAGGGTTCTAGTTCTCATCAACATGTATAGTATAATCACTCATACTGTACAGTACTGTGAGGGTTCTAGTTCTCATCAATATGTATAGTATAACACTCCTACTGTACAGTACTGTGAGGGTTCTAGTTCTCATCAACATGTATAATATACAACTCCTACTGTACAGTACTGTGAGGGTTCTAGTTCTCATCAACATGTATAATATAACACTCCTACTGTACAGTACTGTGAGGGTTCTAGTTCTCATCAACATGTATAGTATAACACTCCTACTGTACAGTACTGTGAGGGTTCTAGTTCTCATCAACATGTATAATATAACACTCATACTGCACAGTACTGTGAGGGTTCTAGTTCTCATCAACATGTATAGTATAATCACTCATACTGTACAGTACTGTGAGGGTTCTAGTTCTCATCAACATGTATAGTATAACACTCCTACTGTACAGTACTGTGAGGGTTCTAGTTCTCATCAACATGTATAATATAACACTCATACTGCACAGTACTGTGAGGGTTCTAGTTCTCATCAACATGTATAATATAACACTCATAATGCACAGTACTGTGAGGGTTCTAGTTCTTATCAACATGTATAATATAACACTCCTACTGTACAGTACTGTGAGGGTTCTAGTTCTCATCAACATGTATAGTATAACACTCCTACTGTACAGTACTGTGAGGGTTCTAGTTCTCATCAACATGTATAATGTAACACTCATACTGCACAGTACTGTGAGGGTTCTAGTTCTCATCAACATGTATAATATAACACTCATAATGCACAGTACTGTGAGGGTTCTAGTTCTCATCAACATGTATAATATAACACTCATACTGTACAGTACTGTGAGGGTTCTAGTTCTCATCAACATGTATAATATAACACTTATACTGCACAGTACTGTGAGGGTTCTAGTTCTCATCAACATGTATAGTATAATCACTCATACTGTACAGTACTGTGAGGGTTCTAGTTCTCATCAATATGTATAGTATAACACTCCTACTGTACAGTACTGTGAGGGTTCTAGTTCTCATCAACATGTATAATATAACACTCCTACTGTACAGTACTGTGAGGGTTCTAGTTCTCATCAACATGTATAGTATAACACTCCTACTGTACAGTACTGTGAGGGTTCTAGTTCTCATCAACATGTATAATATAACACTCATACTGCACAGTACTGTGAGGGTTCTAGTTCTCATAAACATGTATAACATAACACTCATAATGCACAGTATTGTGAGGGTTCTAGTTCTAATCAACATGTATAATATAATGCTCCTACTGTACAGTACTGTTAGGGTTCTAGTTCTCATTAACATGTATTGTATAACACTCCTACTGTACAGTACTGTGAGGGTTCTAGTTCTCATCAACATGTATAATATAACACTCATACTGCACAGTACTCTGAGGGTTCTAGTTCTCATCAACATGTATAATATAACACTCATACTGTACAGTACTGTGAGGGTTCTAGTTCTCATCAACATGTATAGTATACCACTCCTACTGTACAGTACTGTGAGGGTTCTAGTTCTCATCAACATGTATAGTATAATCACTCATACTGTACAGTACTGTGAGGGTTCTAGTTCTCATCAACATGTAAAGTATAATCACTCATACTGTACAGTACTGTGAGGGTTCTAGTTCTCATCAACATGTATAGTATAACACTCCTACTGTACAGTACTGTGAGGGTTCTAGTTCTCATCAACATGTATAGTATAATCACTCATACTGTACAGTACTGTGAGGGTTCTAGTTCTCATCAACATGTATAATATAACACTCCTACTGTACAGTACTGTGAGGGTTCTAGTTCTCATCAACATGTATAGTTTAACACTCCTACTGTACAGTACTGTGCGATTTCTCGTTCTCATCAACATGTATAATATAACACTCATACTGTACAGTACTGTGAGGGTTCTAGTTCTCATCAACATGTATAATATAACACTTATACTGCACAGTACTGTGAGGGTTCTAGTTCTCATCAACATGTATAGTATAATCACTCATACTGTACAGTACTGTGAGGGTTCTAGTTCTCATCAATATGTATAGTATAACACTCCTACTGTACAGTACTGTGAGGGTTCTAGTTCTCATCAACATGTATAATATACAACTCCTACTGTACAGTACTGTGAGGGTTCTAGTTCTCATCAACATGTATAATATAACACTCCTACTGTACAGTACTGTGAGGGTTCTAGTTCTCATCAACATGTATAGTATAACACTCCTACTGTACAGTACTGTGAGGGTTCTAGTTCTCATCAACATGTATAATATAACACTCATACTGCACAGTACTGTGAGGGTTCTAGTTCTCATCAACATGTATAATATAACACTCATAATGCACAGTACTGTGAGGGTTCTAGTTCTCATCAACATGTATAATATAACACTCATACTGTACAGTACTGTGAGGGTTCTAGTTCTCATCAACATGTATAATATAACACTTATACTGCACAGTACTGTGAGGGTTCTAGTTCTCATCAACATGTATAGTATAATCACCCATACTGTACAGTACTGTGAGGGTTCTAGTTCTCATCAACATGTATAATATAACACTCATACTGCACAGTACTCTGAGGGTTCTAGTTCTCATCAACATGTATAATATAACACTCATACTGTACAGTACTGTGAGGGTTCTAGTTCTCATCAACATGTATAGTATAACACTCCTACTGTACAGTACTGTGAGGGTTCTAGTTCTCATCAACATGTATAGTATAATCACTCATACTGTACAGTACTGTGAGGGTTCTAGTTCTCATCAACATGTAAAGTATAATCACTCATACTGTACAGTACTGTGAGGGTTCTAGTTCTCATCAACATGTATAGTATAACACTCCTACTGTACAGTACTGTGAGGGTTCTAGTTCTCATCAACATGTATAGTATAATCACTCATACTGTACAGTACTGTGAGGGTTCTAGTTCTCATCAACATGTATAATATAACACTCCTACTGTACAGTACTGTGAGGGTTCTAGTTCTCATCAACATGTATAGTTTAACACTCCTACTGTACAGTACTGTGCGATTTCTCGTTCTCATCAACATGTATAATATAACACTCATACTGTACAGTACTGTGAGGGTTCTAGTTCTCATCAACATGTATAATATAACACTTATACTGCACAGTACTGTGAGGGTTCTAGTTCTCATCAACATGTATAGTATAATCACTCATACTGTACAGTACTGTGAGGGTTCTAGTTCTCATCAATATGTATAGTATAACACTCCTACTGTACAGTACTGTGAGGGTTCTAGTTCTCATCAACATGTATAATATACAACTCCTACTGTACAGTACTGTGAGGGTTCTAGTTCTCATCAACATGTATAATATAACACTCCTACTGTACAGTACTGTGAGGGTTCTAGTTCTCATCAACATGTATAGTATAACACTCCTACTGTACAGTACTGTGAGGGTTCTAGTTCTCATCAACATGTATAATATAACACTCATACTGCACAGTACTGTGAGGGTTCTAGTTCTCATCAACATGTATAATATAACACTCATAATGCACAGTACTGTGAGGGTTCTAGTTCTCATCAACATGTATAATATAACACTCATACTGTACAGTACTGTGAGGGTTCTAGTTCTCATCAACATGTATAATATAACATTTATACTGCACAGTACTGTGAGGGTTCTAGTTCTCATCAACATGTATAGTATAATCACTCATACTGTACAGTACTGTGAGGGTTCTAGTTCTCATCAATATGTATAGTATAACACTCCTACTGTACAGTACTGTGAGGGTTCTAGTTCTCATCAACATGTATAATATAACACTCCTACTGTACAGTACTGTGAGGGTTCTAGTTCTCATCAACATGTATAGTATAACACTCCTACTGTACAGTACTGTGAGGGTTCTAGTTCTCATCAACATGTATAATATAACACTCATACTGCACAGTACTGTGAGGGTTCTAGTTCTCATAAACATGTATAATATAACACTCATAATGCACAGTACTGTGAGGGTTCTAGTTCTAATCAACATGTATAATATAATGCTCCTACTGTACAGTACTGTTAGGGTTCTAGTTCTCATCAACATGTATAGTATAACACTCCTACTGTACAGTACTGTGAGGGTTCTAGTTCTCATCAACATGTATAATATAACACTCATACTGCACAGTACTCTGAGGGTTCTAGTTCTCATCAACATGTATAATATAACACTCATACTGTACAGTACTGTGAGGGTTCTAGTTCTCATCAACATGTATAGTATAACACTCCTACTGTACAGTACTGTGAGGGTTCTAGTTCTCATCAACATGTATAGTATAATCACTCATACTGTACAGTACTGTGAGGGTTCTAGTTCTCATCAACATGTAAAGTATAATCACTCATACTGTACAGTACTGTGAGGGTTCTAGTTCTCATCAACATGTATAGTATAACACTCCTACTGTACAGTACT
Source organism: Oncorhynchus clarkii lewisi (assembly GCF_045791955.1). NCBI lineage: Eukaryota > Metazoa > Chordata > Actinopteri > Salmoniformes > Salmonidae > Oncorhynchus > Oncorhynchus clarkii. The sequence continues at coordinate 8,919,427 of NC_092165.1, forward strand.
GTGAGGGTTCTAGTTCTCATCAACATGAATAGTATAACAGTCCTACTGTACAGTACTGTGAGGGTTCTAGTTCTCATCAACATGTATAATATAACACTCATACTGTACAGTACTGTGAGGGTTCTAGTTCTCATCAACATGTATAATATAACACTCCTACTGTACAGTAATGTGAGGGTTCTAGTTCTCATCAACATGTATAGTATAACACTCCTACTGTACAGTACTGTGAGGGATCTAGTTCTCATCAACATGTATAATATAACACTCCTACTGTACAGTACTGTGAGGGTTCTAGTTCTCATCAACATGTATAGTATAACACTCCTACTGTACAGTACTGTGAGGGTTCTAGTTCTCATCAACATGTATAATATAACACTCATACTGCACAGTACTGTGAGGGTTCTAGTTCTCATCAACATGTATAATATAACACTCATAATGCACAGTACTGTGAGGGTTCTAGTTCTCATCAACATGTATAATATAACACTCCTACTGTACAGTACTGTGAGGGTTCTAGTTCTCATCAACATGTATAGTATAACACTCCTACTGTACAGTACTGTGAGGGTTCTAGTTCTCATCAACATGTATAATATAACACTCCTACTGTACAGTACTGTGAGGGTTCTAGTTCTCATCAACATGTATAATATAACACTCATAATGCACAGTACTGTGAGGGTTCTAGTTCTCATCAACATGTATAATATAACACTCATACTGTACAGTACTGTGAGGGTTCTAGTTCTCATCAACATGTATAATATAACACTTATACTGCACAGTACTGTGAGGGTTCTAGTTCTCATCAACATGTATAGTATAATCACTCATACTGTACAGTACTGTGAGGGTTCTAGTTCTCATCAATATGTATAATGTATAATATAACACTCCTACTGTACAGTACTGTGAGGGTTCTAGTTCTCATCAACATGTATAGTATAATCACTCATACTGTACAGTACTGTGAGGTTTCTAGTTCTCATCAACATGTATAGTATAACACTCCTACTGTACAGTACTGTGAGGGTTCTACTTCTCATCAACATGTACAGTATAACACTCATACTGTACAGTACTGTGAGGTTTCTAGTTCTCATCAACATGTATAGTATAACACTCATACTGTACAGTACTGTGAGGTTTCTAGTTCTCATCAACATGTATAATATAACACTCCTACTGTACTCATCAACATGTATAGTTTAACACTCCTACTGTACAGTACTGTGCGGTTTCTCGTTCTCATCAACATGTATAATATAACACTCATACTGTACAGTACTGTGAGGGTTCTATTTCTCATCAACATGTATAATATAACACTCATACTGTACAGTACTGTGAGGGTTCTAGTTGTCACTCTCTCCTGCATTTGACCACAAGTTTTCATCAACATCACATCTTATTTCTTCTCTGGTGATGCATCTTGGAAAGTATCTTCTGGAATGTCTAAAACCAACCTTAGCCGTCTTCAGGAGAAGTGTCTCCACACCCTGACAGTCTTCAGGAGAAGTGTCTCCACCCCCTGGCAGTCTTCAGGATAAGTGTTTCCACCCCCTGGCAGTCTTCAGGAGAGGTGTCTCCACACCCTGGCAGTCTTCAGGAGAAGTGTCTCCACACCCTGGCAGTCTTCAGGAGAAGTGTCTCCACACCCTGGCAGTCTTCGGGAGAAGTGTCTCCACACCCTGTCAGTCTTCAGGAGAAGTGTCTCCACACCCTGGCAGTCTTCAGGAGAAGTGTCTCCACACCCTGCCAGTCTTCAGGAGAAGTGTCTACACACCCTGGCAGTCTTCAGGAGAAGTGTCTCCACACCCCGCATTCATGGCTTCCAGTAAGGACATCTGGTCATGTGGATGGTGATCATAAACCTTCCACCTCTACACAGAGAAAAACTATGGGGTTTAGGAAGGGGGAGAACAGAGGCAGGAATAGTACTGACATCCTGGGATGAGCAGTAAGCCAGTCTGACTGCAGCAGAGTGGTGTAATGCCACATTATCCCACACAACAACAACGGTAGGGGAGTTTCTGGCCCCTCTCTCCTCCTCTGGTACAAGTTGATTATGCAGGTCATCCAGAAAATAACTGAGCCTCTCTGTATTGTAGGGGCCAATGAGTGGTTTGTGTAACAGCAAACCATCCTTGGACAGTGCTGCACACATTATGATGTTAACTCCTCTCTGGCCTGGGACATCCACTCTCTGTCCAATCACATTTCTTCCCCTGCGGCGTGTTTTTACCAGGTTGAATTCAGCTTCATCCACAAAGATGAATGTATGTTCAGTTTGCCTGGCTTCCATCTCCATTACTCTCTAAAATACAGTAAATCCATAGTTTTACAGTACTTTACATTATGTACTATGTATTATGTACCCTGTTGGGTTATTGAACAGACATCTTACCTGGACATATTGATACCAGACTTCTTTCACACATTCACCGTTTCTCTCAAAGGGTACAGTGTACAACTCCTCCCTCCTTATTTTATGTTTCTCTAGGACTCTGGCAACTGTTGTTGTGCTGACCGTATTCACATTCCCAACAGTGATATTGTCTGCCAGCACTCTGTCCCGAATTTCCTGCAGTTTTATTGCATTGTTGCCAATTACCATGTCAACAATGGCAATTTCCTGCACATCTGATAATATTCTGCCTCTCCCTCCTGTGGGAGGCAACATTGGGATCATACTGAAAAACACAAACCAATCAATATATTTCAAAATGTCAGTACATGTAAAAATGTGAACATACTGTATTGTACTGTAATATGTAGTTCAATTATCATTGAAGGATGCACATCTCACTGGGACATTCATACTATTGATGAAACTGTTGAACGCTGCAGATTTGGTAGCACCCTTAAGCCGGCCACTCTCAAAGAGAGGCCATGGTTTACAACATGGTCAATAATTGTGGCCCTTGTCTCATCAGAGACCACCGCTCTTGGTCTTCCTCTCCTTTGTCCTCCATGCATCCTCCCTCTCCCTGCCACTCTTCTCTCCCCACCAACCTGTCTCCCTCTCCCTGCCACTCTTCTCTCCCCACCAACCTGTCTCCCTCTCCCTGCCACTCTTCTCTCCCCACCAACCTGTCTCCCTCTCCCTGCCACTCTTCTCTACCCACCAACCTGTCTCCCTCTCCCTGCTACTCTTCTCTCCCCACCAACCTGTCTCCCTCTCCCTGCCACTCTTCTCTCCCCACCAACCTGTCTCCCTCTCCCTGCCACTCTTCTTTCCCCACCAACCTGTCTCCCTGCCACTCTTCTCTCCCCACCAACCTGTCTCCCTGCCACTCTTCTTTCCCCACCAACCTGTCTCCCTCTCCCCACCAACATGTCTCCCTGTCACTCTTCTTTTCCCACCAACCTGTCTCCCTCTCCCCACCAACCTGTCTCCCTCTCCCTACCACTCTTCTCTCCCCACCAACCTGTCTCCCTCTCCCTGCCACTCTTCTTTCCCCACCAACCTGTCTCCCTCTCCCTGCCACTCTTCTCTCCCCACCAACCTGTCTCCCTCTCCCTGCCACTCTTCTCTCCCCACCAACCTGTCTCCCTCTCCCTGCCACTCTTCTCTCCCCACCAACCTGTCTCCCTCTCCCTGCCACTCTTCTCTCCCCACCAACCTGTCTCCCTCTCCCTGCCACTCTTCTCTCCCCACCAACCTGTCTCCCTCTCCCTGCCACTCTTCTCTCCCCACCAACCTGTCTCCCTCTCCCTGCCGCTCTTCTCTCCCCATCAACCTGTCTCCCTCTCCCTGCCACTCTTCTCTCCCCACCAACCTGTCTTCCTTGATCCATGTTTCCAAAATAAATCATTCCGATGCCGTCCTCTTTTGTCTGTTTGGTAACAAGAATAAAAACAGGACGTTTGGGTCGGCTTTCAGCTGAAACTGCAATCAGGTGTGTTCAGAATTATTAAATATTCTGCTGAGATTTTCCATATGTTTCAATCTGCTTACTGCAGAAATGCACGACATTTGCCATCGTTCTGTTTAGAATGTGTTTTTAACAGTTGTGGAAACTGGAGTATGAATGAGAAAAGAGTTGATGGATTTCGGAGAATGTGGTCATTGATGCATTTTGTGTGAAAGCAATGAAAAATTATTCCCAGTTTGGTCCACATACACTTCTGTTTTGCTGACTGTGTGAAGAGTTTTGACAATGTGACTTCAGTTTTGACTAATGTATGTTAGCAATTGAAAAACAACTGTGGTGATGGGTGTGATAGTGGTGGGTTTAGGACTGCCTGCTGTAGGGACAGTTGTTGGAGTGTGTGTGTGTGTGTGTGTGTGTGTGTGTGTGTGTGTGTGTGTGTGTGTGTGTGTGTGTGTGTGTGTGTGTGTGTGTGTGTGTGTGTGTGTGTGTGTGTGTGTGTGTGTGTGTGTCTGTGTGTGTGTGTGTGTGTGTGTGTGTGTGCGTGTGTGTGTGTGTGTGTGTGTGGTAACCTGGATGGTAATGTTGAATTAGGTTGTTGTTTGGTTGTTGTTTGGTCGGTATGGGGACCATGTAGGCTACACAGGGCTGCCGTGAGGAGATGTTGAATTAGTGTTGGGGCACAGACAGATGTCCAGGGCCAGCTGTCTGACTACTGCAGCACAGGGACACACTGTTTCCCTCTCTCTAGTCGGTTGAGATTTACACTCACAGATACTGTAGAGCAGGAATCCCCACCTGCCGGCCCGCGGGCTGAATTTGGCCTGCAGAGGATTTTATTTGGCCCTCTAAAATGTATATTTTTTATTATTATTTAATTGTTGAACATAAAAAACTGTAAAAACACACAAGTGATTTTAATTTTGTAAATGTGTTCCAAAGTATTCCCACCTGTATTAAAGAGATATTTGACCTAGATATTTTGTGTGTATGTACCGTACGTGTGAAGTTTTACATGTATGTAGTTCTGTCATTGAGCTGTTCTTGTCAATCTGTAGTATTTCATGATTCATGATGTGTGGACCCCAGGAAGAGTAGCTGCTGCAACACAACAGCTAATGGGGATCCCAATACAATACCAAATATATGTGATTGTGTGCAAATGTGAGGTAGGTCTGAATTTTTTTTTGTCAAATATTATATCTGTTTGGGCCTAGAGGTCAATTTGCAGTCTACACATTTCTTGTAATTATGTTCCCGACCCCCTGACCATCCACTCAAGAAAAAAATCAGCCAGCGGCTGAATGTAGTTGATGATCCCTGCTATAGAGAGACTCAAAAGATCTGGCGTTCTGTTCTTGAGCAAGCCACTTAACCCTACTTTCTCCAGGGTCATCGTCATTAGTGGCTGATCCCCTGGCCGTGATCCCACTCTCCGAAGGTATCTCAGGGGGAGTGAGATATGCAAAAACACATTTCCATTTCACACTTCACACCTGTACAGGTTACCCACTTGTACATATAGTGAAACAGGACTATATAAGCACCCCTAATTATTATTCATATTATTATTACTATTATATACAGCACATAGCCAACATTGGAGCAATACCCTGACCGTGACTAAATCTGTCTCTGTTTTCAGTCTATTTGGTTGAACCCGTAGTCTCTCTCATGTGCATGTCAGGAGGGTTGGGAATACCATCAGACAATAAAACAAAATATTTTCCATTCACATCAAACAATAATGTTGTATTTGAGGTACAGATCCTTGAATTTCAAGGATTTAAATGGGAAATTTGTCCGACAGCCGTGGGGAAATGTCTATTTTTACGTTTCCTGTGTGAAATTGGATGCATAACTATAAATATAAATAAATATGGCTTTTTGGAATGAACTTTTTCAAAAGAAACGTTTTTTCCAGGAAAATCTCTCAAAAACAAAAACATAACATGACTCTATTACCTCATTCGACCTCGAACACACAAACATTTGTCAGGACATTGTTATTGTTATTTATGGTCATCTGGAAACAGTAGGTCTGAGTTGAAATGATTGGTGAATATAACAGTTTAATAGAATCACAAGTCCACTATGTTGACATGCATAGTGGGAAGGAACATCTTGGATAGTGGATTGCTTGATATAATTCATATTACGCTAGGAAACCATGCAGAAACCACAGCCTGGGAATCTAAACGGTTTCACGATTGTTTCACCATTTCGTAGATTATAAAACACAGCTCAGGCATTTCACTTTTATGGACTGAAGGCTTTCATTAACTTGTTCGGCCAGTAGGGGGCGTCCATCCCTCCATTTCACATGACCATCTTGTCCCCAGTGATTGGCATGGATACCGTTCCCATAGTGCTGTTTGACATGACATGTCAACATATGGTCCTCATTAACTCCTGGGACCCTTGGAAATTCTCATGGTAACAAGCTATGCTGAAGAGCATTCTGGGAATTATCTGCAGTATTCTGAAAAAAGAAAGACAGCATCAGGTTTCTCTTCAGGGCAGAACTGTCCAAACCTAAATTGATTGGCTACTTGTATACCTAGCTAGCTTCCCTGATAATCTAGACTAGAGTTGACTAACAAAAGTGGAATGCGCTTTGATTAACTAATACAGTGACTGGCCAAACAAAGACAAATAACATTAAATTATAATCAGCATACCAGTAGTGTGGCATCTGGGCAGTGGGACCAGGAAGTGCCCCTCACGCTGTAATTTCAGCCATATTAGGAGGAGAAACAGTGTGGCTGGACTAATGAGCTAACTGACTGTAGGTGCCCACTAGGGCCCCAGTTATACCCAGTATTGACTGACTAAACCCCTCTCACTCTACCCAGCTTGCAGGTGCATTTGGATGGGATTGGGGCTAGAAGCTAAGGAATGGAGCCGCCCGTGCCCATCTGCAAGGAATCCCAGAAGAGGTCCACACAGCCAGGCAACCAGCCTACAACCAACCCTCCCCCCAAGACCCAGGTATGAGAACCACTAACTTCAGCAATCTACAGCCAGTTACATATGACATTTTAGTCATTAACCAGACACTCTTATCCAGAGTGACTTACAGTAGTGAGAGCATACATTTAAATATTATTTCATACTAATTCCCAGTGGGAATCGAACCCACAACCCTGGTGCCATTCTCTACCAACTGAGCTACGCGAGACCATAGGGGGCTTGCTCAACCGCTACCTGAATGTGGTGCTCCTAAACCCTGAATAGCTGCCTGCTTCTGGATAATTTGGCTTGGGGCTGTTGTGAAGGGTTTGAGTGCCACGGGAACAGTGCTCATTCCTGATCGGCCTCATCCCAACTGTCAATTATTAGATGAAAACATGATAAAAACATACTCAAAATGGAAAAGTGGCCTAGGTTCATTTGATCAACATTGATCAACATTGCTAGGGAAAGATCAGAAATATAGCTGCAAAATAGCTCAATAAGATTAAACTCTGGGTAGGCCGTCATTGTAAATAAGAATCTGTTCTTAACTGACTTGCCTATTTAAATAAAAGTTAAATAAAAAATAGAAATTACAATTAAAACTCTACTTGGCTCAGAATGCTAGATAACCAAAAGAACTGCAGTTCAGGAAGTCCCCGCCCTCTTTCCTCCTCCTAGTTTAATCTTAACCTACCCCCCCCCCCCCCCCCCCCCCCCCCCCCAGCTCCTTACTCCCCTTACTGTGACTTAAGCAATTAGGCCATGCAAGATACACACTAACGACTCTCCCTGGTCTTTTAAGATAACTGGAGGGAGGGATGGAAGAGAGGGAGGGAGGAGGGGACAGTAGGTGACATGTTGTCAGAGGGGATGCAGCAATCGGTCAGTTGTGTATTGGCTCAGGGGGAGCCTGACGTTGGGGAAGTGTGTGTGTGTGTGTGTGTGTGTGTGTGTGTGTGTGTGTGTGTCTAAACACTCTAGGTGATTGTGTGAACTTCCACTGATGGCCTCTGAGAGCTGTCAGCTTCGGAGGCAATGACAGCACCTCTGAGGCCAAGTAGCACTTCTAGAGACACCCTAACCCCCTGCCTCGCTGGCTCAAGGAATTGTCCCTCACAGATCAACTCCTTGTAATGGCCTCCTTGGAGATTGCAGTTGTCTTACCCGTAAGTGCATGACCTTTAATGTATTTATACGTGAGATATTGCTTTTCAACAGGAAAAGTTCAAAAATCAGTGGAGGACGTATTTAAGTCATTGTGGTACAGGCCGATTCCAGCTACTAACAAACATGGTTCAATTCACATGATCCACACACAACATGGAGGTAGACTGTGAGAATAACTTCATACTAACCAACATCAACGGATGAGGTTTTGTTAAGTGTGAGTATATAACAAACTTGAGCTTTTCTTTACTCACAACAATCAAATTAGCAACATAATAATAAACCCTAACCCAATTCAACAACATAAAAGCCACAAAAATTCCATTCAGGGTGTTATGTCAACTCCCTTTAACCCCAGTATCCAGTAGCTCCAGTCCCCTCTCTAGAGGGCCTGTATGTGTGTGTGTGTCTGTGTGTGTGTGCTTTTATTTTGCTAAGCGGCGGTATAAAAATCAGCAGGACCACTGAGCTCTGAGTGCTGACCCCTTCATCCCTTCCACCCTGTCCAACCCCTTCCATCCCCTTCCACCCCTCCACCCTGTCCAAACCCTTCCATCCCCTCCACCCCCCTCCACCCTGTCCAACCCCTTCCATCCCCTTCCACCCCTCCACCCTGTCCAACCCCTTCCATCCCCTCCACCCCCCTCCACCCTGTCCAACCCCTTCCATCCCCTTCCACCCCTCCAACCTGTCCAACCCCTTCCATCCCCTCCACCCCCCTCCACCCTGTCCAACCCCTTCCATCCCCTCCACCCTGTCCAACCCCTTCCATCCCCTCCACCCTTTCCACTTTAGAAAAATGTTAGTTCTAATCCCACTCGCCCATCTCCAACCTAATACCCACACAGTGAAGTTGAGGTGTGAATTCTCTCTGACAAGTGTGTCCATATCCCGATTGCCCCCCGGCGGCACGGGGTCGTTCACTTCACTCCTCCCTGTTTACGGATGAGGTGAGAGGTTTCCCCACTTCCAAAAAGGAGGAAAGAGGGAGGTAAAGGGGAATGGCAGTAGGGTAATCTGATGTTTATGATGCATTTACTGTAGCAGTAGGGTATTCTAATGTTTACTGTAGTAGTTGAGGGAATGAGCACAACATGCAGCTAGCTCTTTCTGGCCTCAGCGATGACAACTCACAACAAGCCTCAAACAGTAGGCCTACATAGATAATAGATAATTGGCTATATAGACGGGTGTTTTTTGTTGTTGCAGCAAACCGATGCAAGGCGTGCGCAACTTGGGGCAAAACAGACAGCTTTGGTTTAATATATTTCCTCTCCAAATGTTTCTTAAAAACATACACTTAACAAAAATATAAACACAACATGTAAAGTGTTGGTCCCATGTTTCATGAGCTGAAATAAAAGATCCCAGAAATGTTACACATGCACAAAAGCTTATTTCTCTCAAATATTGTTCACAAATTTGTTTACATACAGTGCCTTGCGAAAGTATTCGGCCCCCTGGAACTTTGCGACCTTTTGCCACATTTCAGGCTTCAAACATAAAGATATAAAACTGTATTTTTTTGTGAAGAATCAACAACAAGTGGGACACAATCATGAAGTGGAACGACATTTATTGGATATTTCAAACTTTTTTAACAAATCAAAAACTGAAAAATTGGGCGTGCAAAATTATTCAGCCCCTTTACTTTCAGTGCAGCAAACTCTCTCCAGAAGTTCAGTGAGGATCTCTGAATGATCCAATGTTGACCTAAATGACTAATGATGATAAATACAATCCACCTGTGTGTAATCAAGTCTCCGTATAAATGCACCTGCACTGTGATAGTCTCAGAGGTCCGTTAAAAGCGCAGAGAGCATCATAAAGAACAAGGAACACACCAGGCAGGTCCGAGATACTGTTGTGAAGAAGTTTAAAGCTGGATTTGGATACAAAAAGATTTCCCAAGCTTTAAACATCCCAAGGAGCACTGTGCAAGCGATAATATTGAAATGGAAGGAGTATCAGACCACTGTAAATCTACCAAGACCTGGCCGTCCCTCTAAACTTTCAGCTCATACAAGGAGAAGACTGATCAGAGATGCAGCCAAGAGGCCCATGATCACTCTGGATGAACTGCAGAGATCTACAGCTGAGGTGGGAGACTCTGTCCATAGGACAACAATCAGTCGTATATTGCACAAATCTGGCCTTTATGGAAGAGTGGCAAGAAGAAAGCCATTTCTTAAAGATATCCATAAAAAGTGTCGTTTAAAGTTTGCCACAAGCCACCTGGGAGACACACCAAACATGTGGAAGAAGGTGCTCTGGTCAGATGAAACCAAAATTGAACTTTTTGGCAACAATGCAAAACGTTATGTTTGGCGTAAAAGCAACACAGCTCATCACCCTGAACACACCATCCCCACTGTCAAACATGGTGGTGGCAGCATCATGGTTTGGGCCTGCTTTTCTTCAGCAGGGACAGGGAAGATGGTTAAAATTGATGGGAAGATGGATGGAGCCAAATACAGGACCATTCTGGAAGAAAACCTGATGGAGTCTGCAAAAGACCTGAGACTGGGATGGAGATTTGTCTTCCAACAAGACAATGATCCAAAACGTAAAGCAAAATCTACAATGGAATGGTTAAAAAATAAACATATCCAGGTGTTAGAATGGCCAAGTCAAAGTCCAGACCTGAATCCAATCGAGAATCTGTGGAAAGAACTGAAAACTGCTGTTCACAAATGCTCTCCATCCAACCTCACTTAGCTCGAGCTGTTTTGCAAGGAGGAATGGGAAAAAAATTCAGTCTCTCGATGTGCAAAACTGATAGAGACATACCCCAAGCGACTTACAGCTGTAATCGCAGCAAAAGGTGGCGCTACAAAGTATTAATTTAAGGGGCTGAATAATTTGGCACGCCCAATTTTTCAGTTTTTGATTTGTTAAAAAAGTTTTAAATATCCAATAAATGTCGTTCCACTTCATGATTGTGTCCCACTTGTTGTTGATTCTTCACAAAAAAATACAGTTTTATATCTTTATGTTTGAAGCCTGAAATGTGGCAAAAGGTCGCAAAGTTCAAGGGGGCCGAATACTTTCGCAAAGCACTGTATTTCTACAGTCCTTACAAATGGTATCATTGCTCTTGCATTGCTACTGCATTGGATGCTTGCTCATGTAATGCTAGTTGTGTACAGCCTATTCATGACTGTTTATCTCCTGTATTACAGAAACAAATCCTTCCCAGGTTTATTCCCTGTCTGTTGTGTGTGTATATGGGGAAATTCCACGGTGACAGAATAATGCTGCAACTCCGATTTTTCACTTTATAAACTCTGCGAGATTGCCACATTCCCCTCTGACCGGGGGAGGTGCTAGCAGATCACAGATCAGCCCAAATGGAGAGTTGATACCTTCAGTTACAGTTGTTGGTTCGCTAGCTAGAGAATATTTGCCATATTTGCGTAGGACGTACACTACATGACATAAAGTATGTGGACGCCTGCTCGTCGAACACCTCATTCCAAAATCATGGGCATTAATATGGAGTTGGTCCGTCCTCTGCTGCTACATCAGCCTCCACTCTTCTGGGAAGGCTTTCCACTAGATGTTGGAACATTGCTGCTGGGACTTGCTTCCATTCAACCATAAGAGCATTGGTGAGGTCGGTCACTGATGTTGGGCGATTAGGCCTGGCTCGCAGTCGGCGTTCCAATTCATCCCAAAGGTGTTCGATGGGGTTGAGGTCAGGGCTCTGTGCATGTCAGTTAAGTTCTTCCACACCGACCTCGACAAACCATTTCTGTATGGATCTCGCTTTGTTCACAGGGGCATATTATTAATGCGTTTCCACTGCTCCAGAGTCCAATGGCGGCAAGAACCATTTCATGAAGTTCCCTGACGAACAGTTATTGTGCTGACTTTGCTTCCAGAGGCAGTTTGGAATTCGGTAGTGAGTGTTGCAACCGAGGAGAGGTGATTTTTTACTCGTTACGTGCTTCAGCACTCGGTGGTCCCGTTCTGTGAGCTTGTGTGGCCTACCAGTTTGCGGCTGAGCCGTTGCTCCTGGACGTTTCTATTTCACTTACAGTTGACCGGGGCAGCTCCAACAGGGCAGAAATTTGACAAACGGACGTGTTGGAAAGGTGGTATCATATGACAGTGCCACGTTGAAAGTGACTGAGCTCTTCAGTAAGGACATTCTACTGCCAATGTCTGTCTATGGGGATCGCGGGACTGTGTGCTCGATTTTATACACCTGTCAGCAACGGGTGTGGCTGAAATAGCCAAATTCACTCATTTGAAGGGGTGTCCACATACACAATATATACACATTGCATTCGGGAAAGTTTCAGACACCTTGACTTTTTCCACTTTACTCAGTACTTTGTTGAAGCAGCGATCACAGCCTCCAGTCTTCTTAGGTATGATGCTACAAGCTTGGCACACCTGTATTTGGGGAGTTTCTCCCATTCTTCTCTGCAGATCCTCTCAAGCTCTGTCAGGTTGGATGGGGAGAGTTGCTGCACAGCTATTTTCAAGTCACTCCAGAGATGTTTGATCTGATTCAAGTCTGGGCTCTGGCTGGGCCATTAAAGGACATTTAGAGACTTGTCCCAAAGCCACTCCTGTGTTGGCTTGGCTGTGTGCTTAAGGTCATTGTCCTGTTGGAAGGTGAACCTTCGCCTCAGTCTGAGGTCCTGAGCACTCTGGAGCAGGTTTTCATCAAGGATCTCTCTGTACTTGGCTCTGTTTATATTTCCCTTGATCCTGTCACCACCATCCTTAACCGTAGGGATGGTGCCAGGTTTCCGCCAATCAAGTTGTCGAAATATCTCAAGGATGACCAACGGAAACAGGATGCACCTGAGCTCAATTTCGAGTGTCATAGCAAAGGGTCTGAATACTTACATAAATAAGGTATTTCTGTTTTTTATTTTTAATACATTTGAAAAAATGTCTGAAAACCTGTTTTTGCTTTGTCACGGGGAAAAAGGGGGGAAAACAATTGAATCCATTTTAGAATAAGGCTGTATAGTAGCAAAATGTGGAAAAAAATTCAAATTTCCAATTGCACTGTATATGTAATGTAAGTCAAAACACCACAAAACAAGACATGGTACCAAGAAAAAGATACAACGAGCTGAAACAAGCCACCACAATTCCCCACATGGTAGCTTCTTGTCATTGTTGCTAGCTATCTGACCGTTCAGAATGGTAACACCACACAGCCTTTTGCCTCTACGATGCACGCGAGCATCATTTTTGTTACGTTGTCAACCCACCCATCTATTAGGCAGGTTTGGAAAAGCATCAAGTTTATAACCCAAAATCTTTTTTTTTAAATACAACAGCCTACATAAATATGGAAATCTGTGACCAATATCAAAGACATTTAATGCTTGACACAGGATAATAGGATTGTCTCAGTAAGATGACCTCAGTCTCTGAAAAGAAAGACAAGCTACAAAGACAGGCACAAAACATTCCCTCTCCTTCTCTCCCTCCCACTGCAGAATCCATCACACTCCTCAATATACACCCTCTATTCAATATTCACTTACTACCAAATTAAAGCACACGTCAATGCTGGATTCCTGGTAAGATTAAAAGGAATAACTACTTACAATTTATTTTATTACAATGTCATCAATATTTGATCAACAGTTGCTCTCTCTGGGGGGGAAAAGCAGAAAGGTGCAGAGTGGACAGGCCTCCTCTTAATTGAAATCATGTGAAGAAACTGGATCCTATCATGACAACACTAGAGGACAAGTAGGTTGTCTAGATACACATTCCAGCACCACCTCCACACTGAACCAGTTGAGGTATGTGGAATCCTCCTTCAGCAAGGCAGCTCAGGCTGCAAGCAAAGCCCCAGTCCCAGTCTCACTCCTAGCCCTAACATATCTGAGCCCCCCCCCCCCCCCACGACCCTTGCCCCATGCCCCTCCCCCACGCTGTGTAAAAACAAATCTCCTTTCCTGCTCCAAGCCCTGAAACTATTGAGTCAACAAATGCCAACTAGAGACTGCAAGGCAGACAGGCAGGCAAGCCGTCAGGGCCGATGGAAGAAGGGGTGGAGTCTCTCTCTTTAATAAACCTGGATTAGAGCCAAAGGCAGATTATTTTCAGACAATAACCACCTGTTAAAATCAGCACAGGGACAAAAAAGGGAAGAATTTAACAGAGAGAGAGCTATAGAAGGAGGGACCGATGGCTCTCTAACATGTGGTTGGCTAAAGAGTGGCCCCTGGAAGGTATTTGGAATGACTTCAAGGCACACATATGGGAATTCAATTGTGTGGATTTCTAGTATTTTTTCCATGGTGTACTATTCCGGAGAAATGTAATCAAGGCGCCAAATTTGGTTCCGATTCAGTTTTCTATTGTACTTTGAATTTTGTATTTGTATTTATTAAGGGTCCCCATTAGCTGCACCAGCTACTCTTCTTACATACAATAAAACAATACATAACACAAGACATTATTACATACTACTCTACCATAACATATCTACAATACAAGACATTATTACATACTACTCTACCATAACATATCTACAATACATAACACAAGACATTATTACATACTACTCTACCATAACATATCTACAATACAAGACATTATTACACACTACTCTACCATAACATATCTACAATACATAACACAAGGCATTATTACATACTACTCTACCATAACATATCTACAATACAAGACATTATTACATACTACTCTACCATAACATATCTACAATACATAACACAAGACATTATTACATACTACTCTACCATAACATATCTACAATACATAACACAAGGCATTATTACATACTACTCTACCATAACATATCTACAATACAAGAAATTATTACATACTACTCTACCATAACATATCTACAATACATAACACAAGACATTATTACATATTACTCTACCATAACATATCTACAATACATAACACAAGACATTATTACATACTACTCTACCATAACATATCTACAATACAAGACATTATTACACACTACTCTACCATAACATATCTACAATACATAACACAAGACATTATTACATACTACTCTACCATAACATATCTACAATACATAACACAAGGCATTATTACATACTACTCTACCATAACATATCTACAATACAAGACATTATTACATACTACTCTACCATAACATATCTACAATACATAACACAAGACATTATTACATATTACTCTACCATAACATATCTACAATACATAACACAAGACATTATTACATACTACTCTACCATAACATATCTACAATACAAGACATTATTACATACTACTCTACCATAACATATCTACAATACAACACATTATAACATACTACTCTACCATAACATATCTACAATACATAACACAAGACATTATTACATACTACTCTACCATAACATATCTACAATACATAACACAAGACATTATTACATACTACTCTACCATAACATATCTACAATACAATACATTATTACATATTACTCTACCATAACATATCTACAATACAAGACATTATTACATACTACTCTACCATAACATATCTACAATACAATACATTATTACATACTAATCTACCATAACATATCTACAATACATAACACAAGACATTATTACACACTACTCTACCATAACATATCTACAATACAATACATTATTACACACTACTCTACCATAACATATCTACAATACATAACACAAGACATTATTACACACTACTCTGCCATAACATATCTACAATACAACACATTATTACATACTACTCTACCATAACATATCTACAATACATAACACAAGACATTATTACACACTACTCTACCATAACATATCTACAATACAATACATTATTACATACTACTCTACCATAACATATCTACAATACAATACATTATTACATACTACTCTACCATAACATATCTACAATACAATACATTATTACACACTACTCTACCATAACATATCTACAATACAATACATTATTACATACTACTCTACCATAACATATCTACAATACATAACACAATACATTATTACACACTACTCTACCATAACATATCTACAATACAATACATTATTACATACTACTCTACCATAACATATCTACAATACAATACATTATTACATACTACTCTACCATAACATATCTACAATACAATACATTATTACACACTACTCTACCATAACATATCTACAATACAATACATTATTACACACTACTCTACCATAACATATCTACAATACATAACACAAGACATTATTACACACTACTCTACCATAACATATCTACAATACAATACATTATTACATACTACTCTACCATAACATATCTACAATACATAACACAAGACATTATTACACACTACTCTACCATAACATATCTACAATACAACACATTATTACATACTACTCTACCATAACATATCTACAATACATAACACAAGACATTATTACATACTACTCTACCATAACATATCTATCTACAATACAAGACATTATTAAACACTACTCTACCATAACATATCTACAATACATAACACAAGACATTATTACACACTACTCTACCATAACATATCTACAATACAACACATTATTACATACTACTCTACCATATCTACAATACAACACATTATTACACACTACTCTACCATAACATATCTACAATACATAACACAAGACATTATTACATACTACTCTACCATAACATATCTACAATACATAACACAAGACATTATTACACACTACTCTACCATAACATATCTACAATACAAGACATTATTACATACTACTCTACCATAACATATCTACAATACAATACATTATTACATACTACTCTACCATAACATATCTACAATACATAACACAAGACATTATTACACACTACTCTACCATAACATATCTACAATACAACACATTATTACATACTACTCTACCATAACATATCTACAATACAATACATTATTACATACTACTCTACCATAACATATCTACAATACAATACATTATTACATACTACTCTACCATAACATATCTACAATACAATACATTATTACACACTACTCTACCATAACATATCTACAATACATTATTACACACTACTCTACCATAACATATCTACAATACATAACACAAGACATTATTACACACTACTCTACCATAACATATCTACAATACATAACACAAGACATTATTACACACTACTCTACCATAACATATCTACAATACATAACACAAGACATTATTACACACTACTCTACCATAACATATCTACAATACAACACATTATTACATACTACTCTACCATATCTACAATACAACACATTATTACACACTACTCTACCATAACATATCTACAATACATAACACAAGACATTATTACATACTACTCTACCATAACATATCTACAATACAACACATTATTACATACTACTCTACCATATCTACAATACAACA
The DNA here is from genome assembly GCF_045791955.1 of Oncorhynchus clarkii lewisi. Classification (NCBI taxonomy): domain Eukaryota; kingdom Metazoa; phylum Chordata; class Actinopteri; order Salmoniformes; family Salmonidae; genus Oncorhynchus; species Oncorhynchus clarkii. Next base: position 8,936,862 of record NC_092165.1, read on the forward strand.
CATTATTACACACTACTCTACCATAACATATCTACAATACAAGACATTATTACATACTACTCTACCATAACATATCTACAATACAACACATTATTACACACTACTCTACCATAACATATCTACTATACATAACACAAGACATTATTACACACTACTCTACCATAACATATCTACAATACAACACATTATTACATACTACTCTACCATAACATATCTACAATACAATACATTATTACATACTACTCTACCATAACATATCTACAATACATAACACAAGACATTATTACATACTACTCTACCATAACATATCTACAATACAATACATTATTACATACTACTCTACCATAACATATCTACAATACATAACATTATTACATACTACTCTACCATAACATATCTACAATACATAACACAAGACATTATTACATACTACTCTACCATAACATATCTACAATACAAGACATTATTACATACTACTCTACCATAACATATCTACAATACATAACACAAGACATTATTACATACTACTCTACCATAACATATCTACAATACAATACATTATTACATACTACTCTACCATAACATATCTACAATACAATACATTATTACATACTACTCTACCATAACATATCTACAATACAATACATTATTACATACTACTCTACCATAACATATCTACAATACAATACATTATTACACACTACTCTACCATAACATATCTACAATACAATACATTATTACACACTACTCTACCATAACATATCTACAATACATAACACAAGACATTATTACACACTACTCTACCATAACATATCTACAATACAATACATTATTACATACTACTCTACCATAACATATCTACAATACATAACACAAGACATTATTACACACTACTCTACCATAACATATCTACAATACAACACATTATTACATACTACTCTACCATAACATATCTACAATACATAACACAAGACATTATTACATACTACTCTACCATAACATATCTATCTACAATACAAGACATTATTAAACACTACTCTACCATAACATATCTACAATACATAACACAAGACATTATTACACACTACTCTACCATAACATATCTACAATACAACACATTATTACATACTACTCTACCATATCTACAATACAACACATTATTACACACTACTCTACCATAACATATCTACAATACATAACACAAGACATTATTACATACTACTCTACCATAACATATCTACAATACATAACACAAGACATTATTACACACTACTCTACCATAACATATCTACAATACAAGACATTATTACATACTACTCTACCATAACATATCTACAATACAATACATTATTACATACTACTCTACCATAACATATCTACAATACATAACACAAGACATTATTACACACTACTCTACCATAACATATCTACAATACAACACATTATTACATACTACTCTACCATAACATATCTACAATACAATACATTATTACATACTACTCTACCATAACATATCTACAATACAATACATTATTACATACTACTCTACCATAACATATCTACAATACAATACATTATTACACACTACTCTACCATAACATATCTACAATACATTATTACACACTACTCTACCATAACATATCTACAATACATACATTATTACACACTACTCTACCATAACATATCTACAATACATAACACAAGACATTATTACACACTACTCTACCATAACATATCTACAATACATAACACAAGACATTATTACACACTACTCTACCATAACATATCTACAATACAACACATTATTACATACTACTCTACCATAACATATCTACAATACATTATTACACACTACTCTACCATAACATATCTACAATACATTATTACATACTACTCTACTACATAACATTATTACACACTACTCTACCATAACATATCTACAATACATAACACAAGACATTATTACATACTACTCTACCATAACATATCTACAATACAACACATTATTACATACTACTCTACCATATCTACAATACAACACATTATTACACACTACTCTACCATAACATATCTACAATACAACACATTATTACACACTACTCTACCATAACATATCTACTATACATAACACAAGACATTATTACACACTACTCTACCATAACATATCTACAATACAACACATTATTACATACTACTCTACCATAACATATCTACAATACAATACATTATTACATACTACTCTACCATAACATATCTACAATACATAACACAAGACATTATTACATACTACTCTACCATAACATATCTACAATACAATACATTATTACATACTACTCTACCATAACATATCTACAATACATAACATTATTACATACTACTCTACCATAACATATCTACAATACATAACACAAGACATTATTACATACTACTCTACCATAACATATCTACAATACAAGACATTATTACATACTACCATAACTACCATAACATATCTACTACCATACATAACACAAGACATTATTACATACTACTCTACCATAACATATCTACAATACAATACATTATTACATACTACTCTACCATAACATATCTACAATACAATACATTATTACATACTACTCTACCATAACATATCTACAATACATAACACAAGACATTATTACATACTACTCTACCATAACATATCTACAATACAATACATTATTACATACTACTCTACCATAACATATCTACAATACAATACATTATTACATACTACTCTGCCATAACATATCTACAATACAATACATTATTACATACTACTCTACCATAACATATCTACAATACATAACACAAGACATTATTACATACTACTCTACCATAACATATCTACAATACAATACATTATTACATACTACTCTACCATAACATATCTACAATACAATACATTATTACATACTACTCTGCCATAACATATCTACAATACATAACACAAGACATTATTACATACTACTCTACCATAACATATCTACAATACAAAATCAATAATAAAGCAAAATAACAACATTCAAATGTATGTGTGTGTAGAGTGCATGTTAGCATGTGTTTGCGAACGATGTGTGTGTCTCTTCACAGTCCGCGCTGTTCCGTAAGGTGTAGGTTTATCTGTTTTATAAAATCTGATTTTATTGTTTGGCTAAGTTACTTGATGTGGAAGAGAGTTCCATGTAGTCACGGCTCTGTCTTGCACTGTGCGGTACCCAGAGTCTGTTCTGGATTTGTGGACTGGTGGCATGTCTTGTGGGGTATGTATGGGTGTCTGAGCAGTGTGCTAGTCATTTAAATAGACAGCTCAGTTTTTTTTAACATGTCAATCAATACCTCTCACAAAGATAAGCAGTGATGCAGTCGATCTCCCCTCCAATCTGAGCCAGGAGAGATTGACTTCAGTGGCAGTCGGTGCCATTTAAGATGAGGGAGGATGTTTTTTTAAATGAGAATGGCTTTATTTTTATTACAGCATATTGGATGACTGTCATTCATATTCCATTCACCCAGATCAATGTAACATCGATAGGTTTAGGCTACTACATCATACGCACATTTTCCCTATACCCATCATGAGGTTGCTACAAGCTAGCCTATGAATGAAAGTTTACAACGTAGGTGCACAGGTCGAGAGAAATGTGAGTAATCAAGGTGACAGACATTGACACATTCAATACCGCCTTGCACACTCTTGCCTGAATCTACCTGTTTTAGGGTGTAATCATTAGTGTAACTGTTGCAAAGGAAACATTGAACGGTTCTATTTTGTTCTGTTCGTTAAATAACTTTTTCAACAGAATCGTCGGAATGAATAAACCCCTGATCACACGCAAACACAGTTTACTTCCATAGCAGCCACATACAAACAGCATGATCCCTTTGATCGTTGTATAATTCTTTCTCGCATCTACGCACTCTCCTCCTCTCACCTTTTCCCCTCACTTATGGACTTCAGTGCAGAACACATCAGCTCTGTGACCTGGCAACAAAAAAAACTTTACAAGCAAAACCTTCATATCATAACCACTAACTGCTGCACTCAGCCTAGACACACAGCCTACATCGGTGTCACCATATTAACATCATAGTCAACATGGCTACTAGAACTAACTCATTGGTAAACCCACTACAATCATGCAGCAAAGTGTACAGTCAGCAGCAAGCAGTCACACAGACAGGCCGCAGTGGCAATAAATTAATAAAACCAAAAGCTTACCTTGAGTTCCAGCGTTGGATAGCCATAGCCAGCTAGCTAACATAGCATCCCTCTCTGTTTAATCGGGATGTTTGAGTCGGCTAAACTAGCTAGCTGCATTCACTAACTAATTAAGTGTGCAGTAGGTGAAAAAAATACAACTAAATATAGCTCTCTCTCGCTCTATCTCGCTTCTCCTTAATTTTTTAAAGAAATTAATTTGTTCCAAACTATTCCAACTATTGTGTTTCTCTCTCTTTGAGTTAACTATTCACCACTGCAGTACTAGCTAGCTGTAGCTTATGCTTTCAGTACTATATTCATTCTCTGATCCTTTGATTGGGTGGACAACATGTCAGTGCATGCTACAAGAGCTCTGATAGGTTAGATGACATCCTCTGGAAGTTGTCATAATTACTTTGTAAGTCTATGGAAGGGGGTGAGAACCAGGAGCATCCTAGGTTTTGTATTGATGTCAATGTACCCAGAAACTAACTGTCCTCCGGCTACACAATGGTGCTACCCTGCAGAGTGCTGTTGAGGCTACTGTATACCTTCATTGCAAAACAGTGTGTTTTAATCAATTATTTGGAGACGTGATTGTATTTAGTGTAGTTTTATCTAAAAATTATAACTTTTTTAAAATGTTTCACTATTTAAAAAAAATAATAATTCACTGAGGGTGGTCCTTCCCTTCCTCCTTTGAGGAACCTTCACTGATTGACATGCATATTATTAATGCTGGCTCTCCGTGTACATCTAAGGGCTATGCTGCTCTGTTCTGAGCCAATTGTAATGTGCCTATGTTCCTCTTTGTGGCACTTGTCCACATTAATGGACAGTAGTCCAGGTGAGACAAAACTAGGGTCTGTATGGCTTGTCTTGTTGATAGAGATGTCAAGAAAGCAGAGCGGCACTTTATTACGAACAGACCTCTCCCCATCTTAGCTACCGTTGCATCAATATGTTTTGTCCATGACAGTTTACAATCCAGGGTGACACCAAGAAGTTTAGTCTCCTCAACTTGCTCAATTAAGACATTATTTAGTTGAGGTTTAGGGTTTAGTGAATGATTTGTCCCAAAACAATGCTTTTAGTTTTTGAAATATTTAGGACTAATTTATTTTAAAACTGACTGCAGCTCTTTTTAAGTGTTGCATTGATTTCACTTACAGTGGTAACAGACGTGTACAATGTTTAATCATCAGCAGACATAGACATACACTTGGTCATGGACTAAGTAGGCTGGTCTAGGTCTTATGTAGTGCCATTGCCTCTTCTTCTTGCAAAACAACGAAGCAAATAGGCCTAATGGGGAAAGATCCATACGAATCCCATTTGCAAGCACTTCACCAACAGTATTTCAGCACAAAACCTAGTGAATAGTTCTAAAAGAAATCCTATAACTGCGATTTTACATTAATGCAAGAAACAAGTTTGCCGACTTCCTAATTTCTGGGTTATATCATGATGGCAACAGTCCAACACAGTTATTATGCTGACAGAGGGCAGGCGTAGTAGCTCATGGAAACAGTGGCAACTACTACATAACTGTCAGGGAAACTCAAAACAAAGCCCCTGGCTGGGTGGTGTGCTAAACAGTAGCAGCTAATTAAACGTCCTGACAGCCATGCTAGGTCCGTCCTCGTTTCTCAAATACCTCACAGAGCTGAATTTAGTATTTTTAAACATTCCCGCTCTCACACACCCTCTCCCTCTTTATCTCTCCCTATCTCGTCCCCTCTCTCTTTCTCCCCTCTCTCTTTCTCTCTCTGTCTCTCCGTCCCTCTCGCTCTCTCTCCGTCCGTCCCTCTCTCCCGCCGTCTCCCTCTCCCGCCGTCTCCCTCTCCCGCTGTCTCCCTCTCCCGCCGTCTCCCTCGCTACTAGCCCACGTGGCCAATGTCAACAAGAGGTGGGGCTCTTGGCAGACACATAAAGAAAAAGATGCTGCTGCCTGTATGAATCCTTTCAAAGGTTAGTGTTGTCTTACGCCTGCTCCAAAAATGAGCCTGCATTACAGCCAAGGCATGCCAAAACAAAACCCAGAAGAAGCATTGGAAATGAGGGCAGGGCTCGACTCGCGTACTCTGAAGACGAAGCTAACTGTCTTGAGAGACTGAGTGGAAGAAGCAAGTCTCCAAGGAGTCGTAAAGAAGCCACGAGGCAATAGGGGAACTCCTGCGACCTATGACAGCTTGAGAAAAACTGATGAAACCGAAAGAAGAACCAGGAAGTCAAGACTGAGAGAGGGGTGGGGGAAAAATCCCCCTAGAGCTCGGCATGAGTTTCCTTGAGACACACACACACACACACACACACACACACACTCTTCCTGTCTGACTAAAGGAAGGGGGGAGTGCGCCACCCTCCTACTCTCCAATCCTCTGTTTCTCAGACAGACAGATAAGCTCAGAAAGCTTGTAGAGTCAGTTTAAAGGGATTGGACGGCGAAGCGGAACCCATGTCCTGTCACTGTGCAGATCCAGTCCGCTGCTTGGGGCCAGCCGTAGTCATAGTGTGCACTATTGTGTGCGGCTGAAGGAGAAGAAGGGAAAAAAAGGGGGAAAGAAAGACCAGGCCCTTTGTGTGGTGGAGGGACTCACCAGGAGAGAGGTTTTCTCATTACTTTAGCTTTGCCAGCAAGGCAAGGCAAGGCAAGACTCTACCACTGACACACACATACACACCGAACACACACACACAACGAACACACACACACACACACACACACACACACACACACACACACACATACACACACACACACACACACACACACACACACACACACACACACACACACACACACACACACACACACAACTTGTCTACACGGCGTGCTGGCTGGCTGCTTCTCTGCCAGTTACATATGTGTGGCACTCAGAGTGGCCAACAGGGACACACCACCGACCGACCGGGCTTCTCCTCCTGATGATAAGAGTCGACGTTGACGTCAGAGACTGGCCCCATGAATATTGATGTTGGAGGATAGTCCGTTTCATAGAAGAACAGAAGGAAGCAAGATGGCGGCCCTTTAGGATTTGTTAAAGAGGAGATCCAGACGGTTTGTTGGAATTTCTACACAGTGGAGGGACGTAAAAAGAGGTAAGACTCAGCTCCGTTTGTTTTTGGCACTCGTTGTCCTTCTCCTTTTGACCTTTTGTTGGTCTTTTCGGTGGCTCTGTGGCTTAGTACAAGGCATGCTAATGTTCCCTCAGCAAAAGCATGAGCTAGCTAAATTAATAAGGTGGGGGATATTAGATAAAGCTTCTCCTTCCAACATGGCTGACAATTTTCTTTTTCTCTTTTTTTGCTAGTTGAAATAGAGAGATCTCAGTTTTTTTTGCCTCTGATGTTGGTCAGTGGACGCTCAAGTAGCCTTAGGAATGTGTCTAGTGTAGAAAATGGAGACCTTGTTCAGTACTTTTCTTGAGGCATTATGAACAAGGCAAATCCCTCTGATGTTCAGTGCAACAGAGACGCAGCTAGCTCCCAGTTGAAAAATATATCTCATCTCTAAAATGGTAATTGTCCTTATTTTGATGTTTTATTTGAGTGCTTTGTTTTCCAGGGAAAATATTGTCATTTTTCTTCTGCAAATCTATCATAGAGAAGGACTCTTTAACCAGAAATCATTCATGCAGTCAGTTTCTGTCCTTTTTTCTTTGTGGTCTCACGGTTGTGTTCTTGTGTTGGTTATTGTCTGCTATGTTCAAGCTAAAAAGATGGATTGGGTCTAATTTAGAACATCACTAAGACTGTAGTGCCTGGGAAAGAGAGCTGGGAGCGGGGGAGAGTGTAGCTAGCTTCTGGCTTTGTGCATCCTGTGAATCAGCTTTCAATGCATTCACCGGTGAATGACAAGCAGACACAAAGGCAGGCCAGCACAGTCCAAGGAGTGGAAGAGAGAGAGAAGAGAATTGTGGTGGATAGCAGAGGGATGATGAGGTCAGAAGCTTGAAAGGATATTGAAACTCAATCCGATCACACCATTAGCTGAACGACACAAGAATTGGAATCCTGGAAGCAGGAATTTTCCGAGGGTTGAAATAGATTTTTTTCCCAACTAGACCCCAACAAATATGTCTCCCAGAAGTTGACTCAGTTCTGTTACACCATGAAGTCACCATGAAAATGTTAAGAATCCAGCAATTGAACAACAACAACTATAATATAACATTTTAGGACATGTTAGCTTTGCATTATGCAAACAGTTTTCCTACTGTTTTACATATTAATCATTTAACACATAAAATGATATATGTTGCCTTTTGTGAGATTCTGAGATAATGTGTCTGGGCAAACCACATGCGCTGCCATGCAAGAAGGCAGCAGACAGTACCTTTAATAAACAGATTATTGTCAAAACAAAGGCAGTAATGGAGGTGTTTCTAGCATTTACTCGATCTCAATTTGCATTTATGTTTTACTGATGAACAGACATGATTCGATATTGTTGACATTTGTTTTTGTCACAATTTGCCATATTTTGTCATGTATTTATTTGACACACATTTACTTGAATTGAAAATAAAACAAACCGAGGCACATCAGCATTAGCTAGCTCGACAATCAATACATAGCTATGCTATGCTAACTGTCAGATACAGTACTAACGAATAACAGGGATTCCTACACACATCCAAGCTACACTAACCAAGATGACTGGTTTTATTAGTCCAACACCTCTCTTCCCTTGAACAAATGAGTTGCTAATGGAGCGTGTTGTTTTTCTGTTATCTTTGCTGAATTTGCTAACAGGCCACATTTAGGATTAGCATCATAATGAGCTACTAGAATATTACACAGATAAAGGCCTGCTATCTTTTGCCCTTATTTGTGTATTCCGGCTTGTGTATTGCGCTGGCCCTGCATGCACTTTCAATCGGGGGTCATCCCACAATAGCAGCTAGCAGTAGTAGTTTGTGTGAAATGCAAAGTAAGGCATGCCTGCCCAGGGGGAGCACAGCACAACAAGTGGCTACTAATGAGCTGTTGTAAATAAACACCACAGCCAAGGGGAGGTGCACGGTGCAGAGGCTAACATATACTAATGCTAGAACAATGAAGGCCAAGTGCTACAAACTAATATCACCTGTGATAGCTTGGAATGCCAGGGTAAATGTACTAGGCTAAAGCTAGCCTAACGGGGTGAAACATATTGGAGGGAACTGCAGTTATGTTCAGCAAAAATGTCAGTTGTTTGTCAAATGGGCCTTGAGGACCACCGTCAAAGCTAATCTATCACTTCATGATTGTGTCCCACTTGCTGTTGATTCTTCACAAAAAAATACAGTTTTATATCTTTATGTTTGAAGCCTGAAATGTGGCAAAAGGTCGCAAAGTTCAAGGGGGCCGAATACTTTCGCAAGGCACTGTATATATATCTCTTTATCACAGAACTATCGACAAACTAAAATGTTCCTCCGTGACAGAGAACAGAGAGCATTATTTAAATATTTACAGTTTAATTATATTTTGAAGAAGGAATCAAAAGCCTTCGATGCAACAATGGCAGCGTGGCTCCGGCTCTGTTTTGATTTGGTAAGCATGGTCAGTGACTGCACAGCGACAACCTATCTCGTAACGTAACTAGGGGAGTGCACCGTAGTCCTCCATAGTTCTCCTGAAGTTTGTTTTGACTGGATGAGGTAGTATACTGTTTTTTTATGTTTTGAAATGAATTGTGCCATTTGAGGCTCATTTGCCCCAGATAAGATAATGTAGAGAAATAGGCCTTGAGTGAAAATAATTCTACTTGATTCATATTGAAGCTGTATGCTTATCCTAAGCTAAAGGATAAGACTAGCTTTATTTTGTAGTGGATCAAACAGCTGCAAGCCAGTATTGGAGGATGCATGGACTTTGTCTTTGAGTTAAGTGTCTTCCTTGAGTTGTTGACTGCATTTCTCAGTAAGTAGACTGAATGCAATGCACATTGCACTGCTTACATCATTGATACTGCAGAATGTTAGTCGAGGAAGACATTTTTATTTCAATGGATACATTAGATGGTATCAGACAGCAAGATTTCTATACAACAGTTTGTTTCTCAACTTCTATCAAAAGATAATAGTGTTCTATCATAAGTACAGATATAAAGCGAGACAAAAAAGTCAGAGTTGATACTTCATTTATGGGTAAAATATTGTGCCCAAAGCAAGGACTAGATTGTGTAATTTTAGCACAGAAGGAGGCCTTTACACAAGACAGGAGTCACTTGGCAAGCCAAGATATTGTCTTGAACACACAACCTCCATTTTCCCTTTGTGCTGTTTTCATTAGCACCACATGTGTTGTTACATCAGCATTGGAAAAAGGCACCATATCTGAGCCACAGATCCTAGTAGGGAGAATGTCAACACATGGTGGCTAGAGGAGGGGGGGGGGGGGGGGCAGTCCAGTCAGAAAGATCAATCACAAGAATGGACATGTCTGTTCTCATCAATCCACACCCACTGATAAAGCTGGGTATGGTTGGACTACTCCTCTTGCTTCTTCCTCTTTATGTTATCTAAGGGAGAAAAGACAATATCAAGCTTTGGGGGTAAGAATGTCCAGTGGTTTTAGTCTCCATGGTTTCTGCAACAATGCTGTCCATTCACAATGGGCAGGGTTTTACCTCTGACCTCCAACCGCAGGCCACGCATCACATTTCGACCCCAAAGGCCACGGTAACCCTGCTGCAGAGAGTGGAACAGGTTAAGAGACATGCATTGCCTCTGTGTAGCTACCAACCTGGCTCTGTTGATCACGTTCCTCCTCCTCAGACAAAATGGCGACATACTGTGTCTCATATTGACCTCTGGAGATATTGATTTAGCTCTCTGCTGCTCCCAGCCTCGATAGTTGAAGAATCGTGGTAAAACTTGCAATCGGTTATTACTGCCTTATTACATGAGTGTATTGGATGCAATTTCTTTATGTCATTCAATGTGCATGGCCTTTACTTTCAACATGCATGTTGTCCAGATAGTCTACTTTATGATTTACATTATAACCTCTAGATTGTCTCATCACAAGGCATTTAGGTTGTGTTCAAATGAGTCACTTCTAGCTTTTCAGCTTCTATGGTGTGTGTTTCTAAACAATATTATGAAAGAGTTTCATTTCCCAAAAGATCACCCAGCATTTCTGTCCTCGTTTGGCATTTGACTGTTGGTATAGAAACCACAGTTTTTCTTTTTGGCCCTGCCCTGGTTGTTACTCATCGCTAGAATTACACAATTATCTTCTTCCTGCGATTAAGCAACTCTACCCACTACAGAACACCTCTCTCTCTCGCTCTCTCTCTCTCATTTAAGGGCTTTATTGGCATGGGAAACATATGTTAACATTGCCAAAGCAAGCGAAGTAGATAATAAACAAAAGTGAAATAAACAATAAAAATGTACAGTAAATATTACACTCATATACAGTGTTGTAACTCTCTCTCTCTCTTTCTCTCGAAGAGGCCTTGGCCCTTCTATTCGTCTTTCTGTGTTTTAATCATGGCTACGGTTTGCAGTGATACGGCTGTCTCGTTGAGACTAAGTGGCACGGGCCGACCAGAGGGAGTGTTCTTTTGGCCCTTGAAGTGTGTATCGATGTCAGCCGGTTGGGGTTTACCTCAAGGGTGAGTAGACCTGCCGGTGAGGGCACAACTAGGACAGGACTCCCTTTCCGGTCTCCACGTGAGTGTGAGCACATGGCCGCCACTGTTTACAAACACCATCCAGGCATTCCAGAGTAGACCTCGTTACGTAACAGCGAGCAGCATCTCTTCCCCGTTCCCGCCACTCGGCCGCTCCTCTCTGCTCCTAAGATATTTGAACGCTGCCATCGGTCCCCGACACCACCACAAGCGAAAGGAAGGGGGGAGGCGGAGAGGTGAAGCGAGTGAGCGAGAGACGAAGATTGACGCTGGCCAAGGTAGTGTCTGGAAAGCAGAACATGGCAACGCTAAAGACAGCGTCAGCGTCTCTCTGAGCTCCCGCCACGCTGACAGCAAAGACTCCAGAGCACGTGAACGCCTAAATAAGCCTACACACCAGTACGGCTGGCTCCAAGCTAGTAATTGAACTAGAAGCATGCTATCTGTTTTCATACCGTGTTGCAATATTCAGTCCAAAGATCAAAACAAAGGTTATGAGAAACGGGTATTCAGTTTGCCCAGCGCATGGAATGACTAGGTGCTTTTCTTGTAATTACTCACTGGTTGTAACTTTTACTGGTTGAGCCTTTCTCAGATGAATAAAGGAAAGAAGTTTACTGTGGCTGAAGTCATGGCAGAAATGAAACCCCAAAAAGCGGAATATTGGAGTATCAAACACACACTTCTGAAGGCGTTTAGATTAGTTTCACTTTAATATCTCCCCTTCCGAGAATCTTTCGTGTTGGTTTCCTCTATGTTGCCTTTTGATGAGGCAGACTATTTGAAGAGGTGCCAATTCATTGGCAAATGTGGTTTTCTAAAATCTGGGGGATATTTACTATTACCTGCTGTGCAAATGGCAAACCAGTTCATTTTCCCTTTGTCAAGAATGTAGAGTAAGTCAAAACCACCACGTGACTGAGTGAGTGGAGTTGCCCTAGCATTGCCTTCCAACTCCAAATATAGCCAAGCTGGGTAGAGTTCTGACTAGGTCGGGTTGGCAAAGTTCAGAGAGTTCAGGGTTAGATAAAACAACTGAACACTACACAACAGTGTCTAAATCCAATACAGATATAAAACAGCGCCAGGGGAATTTGTTTTCATCAAAGACCAGATTTTAGACTGTAGTTCTCATGAATTAATGCGTGTGTGT